>NW_022437146.1:561506-591292 GCF_009761245.1 Sapajus apella | reverse complement strand
GGTGGGTGAGTGGGTTGGCAGATGGTTGAATAGATGGAGGGGAAGGTAGATGAGTGGGTGGATGCGTGGATGGTTGAATAGATGGAGGGGAAGGTGGATTAGTGGATAGGTGGATGGTTGAATAGATGGAGGGGAAGGTGGATCAGTGGATGGGTGGGTGGTTGAATAGATGGAGGGGAAGGTGGGTGAGTGGGTGGGCACATGTTTGAATAGATGGAGAGGAGGGTGGGTGGGTGGGAAGGTGGATGTGTAAGGGAGTGAGTGTTAGGAAGGACGTAGCAAGGGTAGATGAGTGAACTGATGGTTCTGATGGGCACTTCAGGGGTCACTGTATAAGAGGTAGGTGATAGCAGTTAGGTGAAGAAATGGGGACAGGTGGATGGGAATGGATGAGTGAAAGTGAATGGTGGCTGGATGGGTTAGTGAATGGATGTGTGAGTGGGCACATGTTAGAAGGAAGGAAGGGTAGAGGAGTGAATTGATGGATCTGGGGTGGGTCACTGTATAAAGGGGGAGGTGTGTGGTAGAACGTGGCTGGAGAAGAGGTGAGTGTGGGGATGGTGGGTGATGGGTGGATGATATGCAAGGGGGTGAGACCCCAGTCTCCTGATTTGTTCCCTTTGATCTCCAAGGGTCAGCAGTGAGGTTTTTCATATGACCAGGCAGGATGTGACCTGCCTGATGTTGGACCCATGCCTTGGTGGTGGGGCTGGAGGTAAGCCCTGGCCTGGTTCCTCTTGGGAAACCAGTTGCTCCTGTCCACCTGGAGAACCCACAGGTCTGTCACCAGACTGTGTAGCCTGGACTGGAATGGGAGTTCGTCAGTCCCAACCCAGGCCCTGGCCAGGGGTGCTCCTCCATGTTTCTGGTGTCTTCAAGTTGCCCTTCCACAAAAAAGCATGCACTCCGAAGATGACTTTCTCTGGGCACTGCTTCTCCTCACTGGGTGCTGCTGTGGACTGTGGGGTGTTCCCCCTCCCAGCACAGAATGGTTTGGCATGGAAGAGCCCTGGACCCCGCCTGAGCCCACCCAGATCCAGACTCAGAAACCACAGCTGTGTGACCTCAGACAAGGTGTTTTGCCCTGCTGAGCCAGCTTCCTTATTGGTAAAACAGGATAACTGTCCCCACCGCAGCTTTGCAGCGAGGAGTCCCTGAGGTCAGGTGCACTCTTGCTTCAGCACTCAATAAATATGGGCTATAAGGAGAAGAGATGGTTCCCCAAATCAGGTGTAGGAGCATTAATTAAGTTTTACAGAGCTTTATTATGAAACATCTCAAAGATGCAAAAGTGAAGAATGGTAACCATGCACTCCTCTGTCCTCATCACCCAACTTCAACAATGATATTTTGCTGAACTAGTTTGTCCTGTCCCCTCAAACATTTTGCTTTGCCGCAAGTTAGCTGTAAGTAAACCATAGACATAGGCTCTGCTTCCAAAATATTTCAGTATTATCCTTTTAAAAGATTTCTCACACAAAGGTGGAATAAAATGATAGATAGTGCGTGCACAAGTATTTTCAGAGCTGTGTGTCTTTGGGCAAATAATGTAATCTCTCTGTGCCCTAAACGTCTTTCTGTAAAAGGGAAGGTGATCACTCCTCCCTCACAGGGCTGTGAGAGAACAACAGAGCTGTATTAAAAACACAAAATTAGCCGGGCGTGGTGGCACGCACCTATAATCCCAGCTGCACAGGAAACGGCCCAGGGCCAGGGCCTAGTGGGCTCCCTCTGGAATCATCTGCCAGGGCTTCCCCCATCAGAGTGACAGTGAAAGATGTCAACTTCCTTTTTCCGCTGCCCACTGTGGTGTTGTCACTGTGCTCCACACTGGCTCTCAGCAGCTGGAGCAGCCCTGGAGAGCGACTGAGGAGGCTGTTCTCCATGACTGTGGTTCCGAGGACTCCCAGGAAGCCTTCCCAGCATCAAGCCACCCTGTGCTGGGCAGGGGACCCAAGGGAGTGTCATGGCCAGCCCAGCCCTTGCAGGGTTCCTGGTAGACTGCATGCAGGAGTTAAAGCTCATGGAGGCCAGTGCCAAGGCTGAAGGAGGCTGGGGGAGCCAAGGAGGACCCAGAGGGTCACAGCCCCAAGTAGGGGAGAAAGGACAGGAGGACCCCAGTACTCTGGCCATACCCACAGGGCCAGCCACAGAGGAGGCTGACTCAACAGGTAGCCTCTCCAAGGACTGGTCTTGCTTTTTTTTTTGAGACAGAGTCTCACTCTGTCACCCAGGCTGGAGTGCAGTGGCGTGATCTCGGCTCACTGCAACCTCCATCTCCCAGTTCAAGCCATTCTCCTGCCTCATCCTCCTGAGTAGCTGGGATTACAGGTGTGCACCACCATGCCTGGCTAATTTTTGTATTTTTAGTGGCGATGGTGTTTCGCTGTGTTGGTCAGGCTGGTCTCGAACTCCTGACATCATGATCCCCCCGCCTCGGCCTCCCAAAGTGCTGGGATTACAGGCATGAGCCACGGCACCCAGCCTGGTCTTGCTTGCTCATACGGACTGTCTGCTGAATTGACCACCACCTTCGGAGACTCCCTCCCATGGCAGAAGTGGCAGAAAGCTGACACAGAGGACAAACCAATGGAGACAGCAGAGCCCCAGGATCCTTATGAGCTCCTGCGTCAGCTTTCTGCCATTTCTGCCTGTCATGTAGTAGGCAGGAGGACATCTGCCCTAGGCTGGCTCCGGAGAGAGTCTCCAAGAACATCAGAGAACAGGGGCCAGTGCTCATCTGGTCCGGGACGGGGGCTTCAGCTGTGAAATGCCCAGTCCAAGAGAACTTGGAGGCACCTGGAGAGCCGTGGTCACCACCCAGGCCACCCTTGGACAACTCTGCAATCACACCTGGCTCTATGCATGCAGGAGATTGCTTGATGGAAATACATGGAAACGGAAGCTCCAGACCTCCCAGCCTCCTGGACATCCTCCCAACTATGATCAGTGTGGAGAGAGGGCTTCAGCCCGAGGCTGGAGGGGCAAAGTGCTGTGCCGCCCCAGCATGCCCTGGTGCTTCATAAATGTGGGCCTGCTATGGTGATAAGGGAACGCCTTGACATTCTCGGTGATTTAGGTCTCTGGCCCTGCCCATATCTACCGGGAAGATCTCCGAGCCCCATCTACAAGTGTGTAGAAACCAGTGAGAAAATGAGAGGAGGCCAAGAGTAGGGCAGATAGCATCCCCACATTCAGAGGGAGCATGGGAGAGTCAGAGAACAAACGTAAGCTGGAACTTAACATCACTGGAAAAATCTAAACAAATTAGTAAGCAGGAAGGGATAATTATTTGGAATGAATATTGGTCATTCAACAGTAATAAATCGTCCTAAAGTATCTGCATTTTTAAAAAATAAGGCAATCTCATGGCCCTATCAAGGGGTAGGCACAGACACCCTGAAGCCTTGATTTGGGCATGGGCCTGCAGTCCGCCCTGACACCCTGCTGGAGAGAACCTCTGACTATCAGCTGGTGAAGGCCATGTTTATCCATGCATTCAGCAGATTCTTGTGGACACCTCCTGTGAGCCAGGTACTGCCCTTCATGAACGAAGGGCAGCCTGAGGTTGGCCACGTGAAGCTTGTAATCCAGGGAGACGAGATGCACGTGAACAGAATCATTTCCCCGTCAGTTCTAAAACTGACTTGGCCCAGCACTATGGGAGGCCGAGACGGGTAGATCACGGGGTCAGGAGTTCGAGACCAGACTGACCAACAGGGTGAAACTCTGTCTCTGTTAAAAAAAAATTATAGTAGAACGATTTATAATCCTTTGGATAGTACCCAGTAATGGGATTGCTGGATCAAATGGAATTTCTATTTCTAGGTCCTTGAGGAATCATCACACTGTATTCCACAATGGTTGAACTAATTTACACTCCCACCAACAGTATAAAAGTATTCCTATTTCTCCACATCCTCTCTAGCATCTGCTGTCTCCAGATTTTTTTAATGATCGCCATTCTAACTGGCGTGAGATGGTATCTCAATGCAGTTTTGAATTGCATTTCTCTAATGACCAGTGATGATGAGCATTTTTTCATATGTTTGTTGGCCTCATGTATGTCTTCTTTTGTAAAGTGTCTGTTCATATCCTTTTGAATATGGGCTTGCTTTTTTCTTGTAAATACGTTTTAGTTCTTTGTAGATTCTGGATATCAGCCCTTTGTCAGATGGGTAGATTGCAAAAATTTTTTCCCATTCTGTTGGTTGCTGATTCACTCTAATGACTGTTTCGTTTGCTGTGCCGAAGCTGTGGAATTTGATTAGGTCCCATTTGTCTATTTTGGCTTTTGTTGCCAATGCTTTTGGTGTTTCGGTCATGAAGTCCTTGCCTGTGCCTATGTCCTGAATTAGTCGGGCATGGTGGTATGCACCTGTAATCCCAGCTATTCAGGAGGCTTAGGCAGGAGAATCGCTTGAACCCAGGAGGCAGAGGCTGCAGTGAGCCAAGATTGTGCCACTGCACTCCAGCCTGGGCGACAGAGCTAGACTCCGTCTCAAAAAAAAAAAAAAAAATGATTTGGGCAAGTGGTGGGGCAGAAGGACTCACAGCGCTGAGCACCAATGGCCTGCCTGGGGAAGCGGCACTTGAGCTTCAGTCCAGTGGATGAGAACATGCCAGAGGGAGAAAGTTGTCCAGCTCCTGCTGGGAACACAGGGAGGGCGGGAAGGAGTCAAAGGGGCAGAGGAGTGATCTGTGTCCAGAGCACAGAGAGGGAGCAAAGGCACATAGAGGCCACTGAGCCTGAGCAGAGCTGACCTCAGGGCCCCAGCGTCACACCAGGTCTCTTGTCTTTGCGCAAGCCGTGGAGGCATTTTCAGGAAGAGGGAAGCAGCAATCAGATTTGCATTTTGAACAGAACACACTCTGGCTGCAGAGTGGAGAGAAACTGGCGTGGAGGCAGTGGGGGCATTAAGGAGCCAGAGAGATGACAGTGGCATGGCCTACAGAGACAGGGGTGGAGATTCGCAGAAATAGAAGAAAATGAAGTAGAGAAGGGTGATGATGGCCTAGAGGGGTGTGAGGGAGAGGGCGAGATCAAGGTTAGCACAAAGCCTGTGTGCCTGGTGGCTGGTGTGCCGTCCACCAACACTGAAAATACCAGCTTCGGACAAGGAGAGAAAACCTCTATTTGTTGTGCTGGGCAAACAGAAGACCATGGGCCATATGACGGACCATCACCCATAAGGCTGGAGGTCAGAAGGAGGCTGCACATGTAAATGTGGAAGACTGCCAATGTGAACCGGAATACCCAGGAACTAAGGAACAGTGAGAAGAGAGGTCTAGCGCGCAGGAAGAACCCCAGCATCTCACAATGGTGAAGACAGGAAAGCCTGCCGACAGCCCAAGTCAGGAGCAAGCAGGAGGCTGAGGCAGAGGTGGCCAAGGAAGACGCAGCCTGAGAAACAGCCACTGGAGGAGGCTATTAATAGCCACTGGAGCCTGGAAATAGCCACTGACAGGAGGGCCCAATGACTGATGGGAGTGGCAGCCAGGTGAAGTGATCCAGGAGTAAGCGGGAGGTGAGGAGACAAAACAGCAGGTGTGGCCACTCGTGGGACTCTGGCTGTGTCTGGGAGAGAGACAGGAGGTCAGTGGAAGGGCCAGGGCCCACAGGGGACTGACCATGCCCCCAGGGCTGGCAGTGGCTGCGCCCCACTCCCCATTTTCTCAGCGCTCAGATGAAACCCTGGGAGGCAGTGTGCTCACCACAGTTTTGGACACAGCCTTGCTGAGAGGGGTTGTTCCTTCCATGGGCAGCAGATAGAAGAGTCAGACCTTAGCTTCCCTACTCACTGCTTCAGCTAACCAGTGGGCGCCTTCTGCACATGGGAGTTAGGCTTAGGGGTAAGCCATCTCCTGTCCCATTCCTCCCATCTAAGGCTCTGCCATAGCTGACTGTGGCCACCCCACAGAGAAGCACCACCATAGGGGCCAGACGACTACCACCTCCATCACCAGAGCACAGGGCTCCAGCAGTCCTCAAACAACAGCATCACCCCAGGGCCCAGTCTGAGGCTCCCAAGAGCAGTCAGAGCCCCCAGATCCTCATAGCCAGCATGCATATGCCATACTGCACACTCACTGCAGGCTCTGTGTGTCTCAAAATCACGTGAAGAAAAATTCCCTGTGATCTCTCAAACGACCTGACAATACTGACTGCCCACGCCTCGTTATTTCCCGAGGCCTCTAGGAGCACATGGCTTGTGTAGTCAATGCTCACATTGCTAAGGACCAGGCTCTGGCCCTCACCACTGCCTCTGCCAATGCCCAGGCCAGCTCCTGGCATGTAGGGGGTTGCATCTCACTCTGGGTTAGACCAAAACCTTCGAGGACATGACGATGTTTCCCTTAACAAACCCAGCCAGTCTGATGGCACTTCCTTGGAAATAGGGGTTTCCAAGGGGGAAAATAATTAGGTTTTCCTTGAGGGTAAGAGAGGAGGTGTCCCTTGAGGGGTGGCCATGGCCATTCATCCCTGTACCCAGCCCATGGCATGGCCCAAAGCAAGAGCCTGTGCGTCTGAGCTGGCTGGTGGGGAGTGAGCACTTACTGTACACCCCTTGCATGCCCAGAGCAGAGCTGGGCTCTCATAGCACAGAGAGGGCAACACAGAACTTGCACCCCTGTGGAGCTGTCATTCTAGTGTGTGAGGAAATAAACCCAATTGTCTCAACCTTGGTCTTATAAAAGAAATTGCATAGGGTGACCTGGATGGGTACTGCTGGGGGCAGAGACCAGAACAGCACAGCTGGTTGGGGAAGGCTGAACTGGGCCTGGGAGATAACAGGGGGTCCCCATTAAAGTCAAGCAAAATGCCAGTCGTCCATCCAGGGCAGGCCTATGCCATGTCTCCCTCCCCTCTCCCTTTCTCTGGCTTTCTGGCAGTGCCCACCCCACTGCCCCGACAGCTGCACCAGACCTGGCTCCCATCACCCTCCCTGACCTGTGCTCCTTGCAGCTCCCAACCACAGCCCTGCAGCCTTCACACCACCTGCCTTGCCTGGTGGCCCCAACCTATCCGGGAGTGGGCCCTGTCTCGGGGCAGGGGCAGGTCCTGGCCCCTCTGCTGGTACCTGGTCTTTTCTGCAGAGACCCTAAGGAAAAGCCCCTCCCTTCAGAGCCCAGGAGGCTGCCTGCCTCCAGTGTGAGAGACACAGAGATAGGTGTTCAGGCCTGAGTGCCCCTCTTTCCACCCACCAGGCATACCGGAAGAGCATGCATCAGCTCCTACAGGCTCTGCACCAGAAGCTGGCTGCTCTACACCAGGGGCCAGAAGGTCTGGTGGGTGCCGACAAGCCCATCTCCTACAGGACCAAACCGCCAGCGTCCATCCACAGGGAGCTCCTTGGTGTCTGCAGCGACCCCTACACACTGGCCCAGCAGCTGACCCATGTGGAACTGGTGAGCAGGCCCAAGCCACCCTCCTCACCCGGGATTCAGCTTCCCGGGGCAGGACCCGCAGATGCACTGTGCCCTCCCTGGCTTCCCCGAGCAGCCCCACAAACTTGTGAAGGCGGTGACCTGGCCTAGCCTTAGCACACACCGGGCTGCTTGTGGATGAAGAGGCCAAGGGCCCACCCCAGAGGGAGGGAGGCTGGGGCGGGTCTCTTCCCTTTGAGACTGCCGGTTGATGGCGCCCTCCCTGCTCTCCAGGCACTCTTCCAGAGCACTCCCATGCACTAGCTCATGTCTCCATCACCCGGCCAGGCCTTAGGAAACTAAGGCCCAGAAAGGTGAAGTGATTTGCCCACGTCACACAGCAGAAGGGACAGAGCCAGGGTTTGATTCTGACCCAGATGCTATGCTCCTGGCCACCAGGCCCCCCGCAAAGGCAGCAGGCCACTTCGGTGACCCAGTGTGGAGCCTGGTGTCCCTGGGTGTCATGCTGCATAGCATTGCTCCATGCCCCCATGAAATAGGAAAGGAGGGGCTGCCTCCTCCAGGGAAGGCCCTGTGTTCTGTGACAACCTAAATCAGAGTCTCCAAGCCCCAGTGAGGACGGCAGTTGCAGAGTGACCCTTGTGAGGAGGACTAGGGACAGGGGCACCACGGCAGGCCCCACAGTAGACACCTCCTCCCCATACCTCCCCTCTTTTACCCCTCTTCCCCTTCCACTGCAGGAGAGGCTGCGGCACATCGGGCCTGAGGAGTTTGTCCAGGCCTTTGTGAACAAGGACCCTCTGGCCAGCACAAAGGTAGGAGGCTCTTACGGGCTATCCCAAAAGTGACCCTCACCCAGTGACTGGCCACTCTCAGGGGAGCCCGAGAGTATCCTCTGGGCGAACGCTGGAGCGGCCCGAGTGGGACAGGTGGGCGCGGAAGGGCCCTACCCACTCCGCCACGCCCCTCCAGCGGGGGTTGGGGTTGGGGACGGACCGCGACAGCCGAGTCCAGGGAAAGCCTGGGGGTCTGGACGTGCGGGACGGGGGTCATCCACCCAGTGAGGGCGGAGGAGTGGACGGGGAACCAGGCCGTGGGCCGCGCTGCTCGGGTGGGCCGGGACCAGGGGCAGGGAGGAAGGTGGAGGCCCCCCGCCGCGGCGCGCTCGGACGCCCGGAGCGCCTTCCCGGTGAGTTTCAGTGGGCGCCGGTGCCCTCCAGCGGCCACGCGGGGAAGCGCGAGTTGCTGCGCGCTGCCGGGACCAGGTAAGGCAACTCCTGGGGCCCGGGGCTCAGGACATGGCCCACACACCCGGATTTTGATCCAGCCCTTCTAGGAGCCCAAAGCAACGTGCCGGTGCCTCCAACGGGCTAAATCCAAGCGAGAATTGCAAACATTTTGGCTTCTGCCCTCACACCTAATAAAACTACAAACTACATATGAGATTGCATTTTCACTTCTCAGATAAGCAAAGGTCACCTTGTAGGTCAGGCACATTGTGGTAGGCGCCCTCCACATGGCTGCTGGGGTGAAGGTGGCACAGCCACTTTGGTAGGGAGATTGACACTAGCATCAACGCTTTAAATGGATTTTCTTGACTCCAACTTTCTATGTCTACATGTACGCGAACATGCGCAGACGAAGGTATTTGGGATAGACAATGTTAATTATAGGCAAACACTGGGAGCAGATTGCCTTATCACCCATGGGCACTGGATTAAAAACTGTGAAACATCTATGACTAGAACGCTGTGCAGCTATGGAAGGGAAACAATCTCCAAGGCCTACCTGTCCGGGCACTAAGAGAAAAGGGTAGAGGGAAGAACAGGGACAAGAGTATGTGACCATTTGCATAACAAAAAATAGGGTAACCAAAAAAATGTATGTTTTGCATGTCTGGAAGCACTCTCTAGGAATTCTGACTGCTCTGGGAATTCTGAACAGATGTGCTGGGAGGGAGGAACCAGAGGGAATGGGAGGGAGATTCTTACAAGATTGTTGGGTTTGGGGCCATCTCCAAATATTACTTTTTTTGTGTAAAATACATCAAGATGACACATCACATTGGTTTATCCCCCCTACTATAGATGAAGATTTGTGTTTCCAGCTTTTTGCTGTTATGAATATTCCCACTGTAGACATTCTTACGCCTGTGTCTGGGTATACACACAAGTGCGCATTTTCTCTAGGGTGTCAGTTCTCAAAAGCTCGGGATCCCTTTATGCTCTTAACAATTATTAAGAATTCCAAGTAACTTTTGGTTATATAGATTATATTTATCCTATTAGCAATTAAGATTGTTTGTTTGTTTGTTTGTTTTTTGAGATCGGGACTCACTCACTCTTGTCCTCCAGGCTGGAGTGCAGTGGCAATATCTCGGCTCACTGCAACCTCCACCTCCCGGGTTCAAGCGATTCCCCTGCCTCAGCATCCCGAGTAGCTGGGACTACAGGTGTGTGCCACCACACACAGCTAATTTTTTTATTTTTATTAGAGGCGGGGTTTCGCCATGTTGACCAAGCTGGTTTGAAATTCTCGACCTCAAGTGATCCACCCACCTCAGCCTCACAAAGTTCTGGGATTACAGGCAAGAGCCACCATGCCCCGCCCTAAGATTAACTTTTTAAAATATTTATTCAAAAATAACAATAATAGCCAAGCAGTGGCCCATGCCTGTAGTCCCAGCTAGGAGGCCCAGATAGGAGGATTGCTTGAACCCAAGAGTTCAAGTCCAGCCTGGGCAACATAGATAGTGGGAACCCATCTCTCTAAAAACAAAACAATAAAAACCCATAACACGGTAACATAAATAACATATTTTATAAAAAATAATTCTTTTTTCACAATAGGAAATTACTGAGAAGAATGACATTGTTGTTATAGTATTTTTTACAAATCTCTTTACTATTTGAATTAATAGAAGACAGCTGGATTCTTTTCTATGCTTCTGCATTCTGTCTCTCAACATCGTTTTTTGGTTGAAGAAAATCCAATCTCACACTGACAGGTAGCTAGGAAAGGAAGGAGTATTTTACCACCTTTTCAGATAATTGTGAATATGCTTCTTTGATATCATACTAAAACTCAGCAAGTTATAGTTCTTAAGAATTAACGCAATGTGAAATCTGAAGAGTTATCAGTGAACTTTCTGTACTCTGACACTGAAACCTATTGGTCCGTCTTGCATCTTGATGCATGATTTTGTGACATCATACGTTGGTCATGTGGGAAAATATATGTTTGCTGTGTTAGGCATATCTTCCAAATGTTGGCACATTTCATCGTACAACATTTTAGAAATCACATTATTATCACTCTTACTCACATTGTTTAAGTCTGTGGAAGCTGTCAATCTCAGAGGCAGATAGATGTCTTACAAGTTCCCAGTTTTCTCTTGAAAGCCTTAATTTTATCATTGGCAACAAATATTGTCAATCATTCTCCTTTATTTTTTATAACTAAGCCAAGAACTTCCAGTTTTAATTTTTTAAACAGCATTTAGCAAGAAAAACATTCAACTAAATTAAAAAGAATTAGGCTGGATTAATTTGCAATAAAATAATCGACTTAAAATATCAGCCCTTCCATTTAGGGCCAAAAGGCCAATAGTTCCTGTTTAAACAGCAGAATTACACAATTATTTTTACCTATATTTGATGGCACAAAAAAGTAAAAGTCTTACAACTTCCACTGCCACCATCCCCTCCCCGCTCCAGAGTAGAGTTCATACATATGCATCTTAGATCAGTACTCAGGCTTTTAAAAATTATCTTACATTTTGAAATATAATACAACTACTCTGGTAACAAGAATACTTTTAAAACAATTCTTAGAGAAAACAAATACCTTAGATAATTGTGTGAAACAATATCCTGCTCAAAGAAACAGCAAAGATGAAAAATAATGTACAAGAATTATAGTCCCTTGTTTATAGAAATCATCCAAATAAAATATTTTCCCTAATTCCAACTGTTCTCCTTTAAATGACAGGTTCATTTTGTTCATTTTCAAGAAAATGTAAGCCAAACACTGAAGTCTGAATTGCCATAGTATGTCTAGGGGTCCTTCTTTAGAGCAGAAATGGTACTCCAGGAAAACAGTGGCCAGTTCAGCTCACTAATGAATTAGCACTTTCCCTCAAAACAACCAGCACATTCTGTATGCAACAGATGGGCTTCGTATGCACAAACCGTTATGGCACATAAAAGATGGAAAATCTCAAAGATCTAGACTGAATAAAAAGTTAAAAGTTTTGCCTCATTCAGAACATTCTTAAGTCACACACCCCTTTTTCTTCTACTGGGCAATTTTACCCGCCATTGCTTTTGTACCATCAGTACAAATTTCAACACAGTGGAAAAGGCAACAGCATCGTATTATTATGAAAATAGCCTTGCCTGTGGACCTCCTGAAAGGGTGCCAAGGACCCCCCAGAATCCAGGGACAACATGTTAGGGACTGTTGCTCCTGGGAAGGGGAATTCCTGTGTCACAGGGTCAGAATGTGGACGGCCTTGCCAGGTAACGGCAGGTGAGGCCATGTGTCAACACTCCCAGCAGGAAGTTATCCCAGACCCTCATAAACACTTGAAATTGTCAGGCTTTAATTTTTGTCAAACTGTTAAATGGTGCATCTTTTCATGTATTTTGGGCATTTTTGTTTCCTTCTCTATAAAATGCCTCTCTCTGACTTTTGCCCAGTTTTCAATTGGTGGTTTGTCTTCTTAAGGATTTTTACGAATTTATCATTTTTGTTAATTTTAAATGTGTACTAGATAATGGTCCTAGGTCAGTTAAATGTGCTGCACATTTTCTTCTAGTTGGTTGCTTTGTTTTTCATCCTCATTATGATGTCTTTTGATGAACAGGTATTCTTAAGCTTAACCTAGGAAAATTTACTAAATTTTCCTTTTTTTTTTTTTTTGGTGGGAGTAAGAGGTTAAGAAATCCTTCTCTACACCCCACTCAGGTCATAAAGATAGTCTCCTATGTTTCCTATGGAAGTTTTAAAGTTTCGTCCTTCACATTTTTATCTGAAATTCATTTTGTTTATATGGCTTAAGGTGAGTTTCATTTTTGGTTTTTTCCAGACAAATAACCAATTGTTTCTGCACCACCATTATATATTCCTTTACCCTCCAATGTGCCCTGATACATGTCACTTTCAGATGTCAGCTTTCCATATACGTGTAAGTCTGCTCCTGGATGTTCTGTTCTGCCCCATTTGTCTATTTCTCTATCTCTGTGTCAAGACACTTTGCTTTAATTACTACAGTTTCATGATAAGTCTTATGTCTGCTGAAGCAAATCCCCCAGGTTCTTCTTTAGGAGTGTGGCTTGGCTATTCTTGGCCCTTTGCTTTTCTATTTAAGTTTTAGAGTTATTTGTCAATTTCTATGAAAAGTGCTATAGGGATTTTTTAGAATGTATTAAATATGGATCCATTTGGGAAAAATTTGCATTTTCATGAAAGAATTTATATTTCATTACATTTGAGTCTGGCAATTCATAAAAATGGCATGTCCCTCCATTTACTTAGGCCTACTCTGTAGTATCTTTCTAATGGCTAGTAATTTTCTCCATACAAGCCTTGTAAAGATTTTGTTAGGTTTATTCCCCTAGATACCGTATGCATATTTTTACTATTATATATAAAACAATCTCTTTGCATAGATTATTTTAAAATGTGTTTTTAGATTTCTGAATGTTTGAAAAGAATGCATATTCTCAAGTAAATGAGCGCAGGACTCCATATTTGTCCATTACCTCAAGTATGTATTTGTCGTATTTCCTGTCTGCTTGTTGCTGGTTTAATGAATGTAATTTACTGTGTATATCCAGTTTAAATTTGACAACATTGTAAATTCTTATTACTTCTAATAATTTGTATTCTTTAGAGTTTTTCATGTAGACAAGTAATCTGAAAATAATGACAGTTTTCTTTCCTCCTTTCCAATCCTTATTCATTTCTACAGTAGTCATAGAGTAGAACCCTCCACTAATAGGAAGTAGACAAGAGTGATAGGAACACCTTAATCTATCATTTTAAATCTCAGAAATGTTGAGATTGTTTGTTATTGCAGAGTAACACTGCCCGATCTGACTAACTTATGCTAACTTGTACATCTAGTACAATGTGAAATAGAAGTATTGAGAGCTGGCATCCTTATTTTGTCCTAATTTTCAAAGGAATACTTTTAACGTGTCCTAATAGAGCATGATGTGTGCTACAGAATTTCTTTAGATGTCTATTATCAGCTTGAGGAAGTAACCCATTCCTTCCTAGTTTTCTGAGAATTCTCATCATGAATGGTTGTTAAATTTCATTTATTTTTCTGGATCTGTTACTCACATATTCTCTTCTCCTTTAAACTGTTAGCTGGTTATTTATATTAGTTTTTAAAATCAATGTTTCCTTTCTTTCTTTGGGGTTTTGTTGTTGTTTTTGAGACAGTCTTGCTCTTTTGCCCAGGCTGGAGTACATTATTATGAACACAGCTCCCTGCAGACTCAGCCTCCTGGGCTCAAGTGACCCTCCCACCTCAGCCCCCTAAGTAGCTGGGACTACAAGTACACACCTCCACACCTGGCTAATTTTTGTATTTTTTGTGGAGATGGGGTTTCAATATGTTTGCCCAGGCTGGTCTAGAACTCCTGAGCTCAAGAAATTTGCTTGTACTGGCCTCCCAAAATGCTGGGATTACAGGTATGAGCCACCTCACCTAGCCTAGTTTTTTTTGTTGTTGTTGTTTGAGACGGAGTGTTGCTCTTATGGCCCAGGCTGGAGTGCAATGGCGCAATCTCAGCTCACTACAACATTGTCTCCCGGATTCAAGCGATTGTCCTGCCTCAGCCTCCCAAGTAGCTAGGATTACAGGTACACACCACCACGCTCAGCTAATTTTGTATTTTTAGTAGAGAGAGGGTTTCACCATGTTGGTTAGGCTGTTCTCGAACTCCTGGCCTCAAGTGATCTACCCTCTTTTGGCCTCCCAAAGTGCTGGGATTAAAGGCATGGGCCACTGGGCTATTTAATCAATGTTGAATCAACTTTGCATTTCTGAGACAAATGAAGCTGGGATAAGCAAAATCATTATCATTTTCATACCTCCCTGGATTTGTTTTGCTAATGTTTTGTTTAGGATTTCTGCAACTATAATCCTCAGTGAGATTGACCTGTTGTTTCCCTTTTTGGCACTGTTCTTGTGAAGTCTTTGTTTCTCTTCCCCTGTTCTCTATTCTTTTTGAACGACTGGAATTACTTGTTATTGAAACATATTGCAGAGTTTAGCCAGTGAAACCATCTAGGCTGGGTATTTTCTTTGAGGAATGACTTTCATGTACTGATTCAAGGTTTTTCTTGTTTCTTTGTTTATGCTTAGTGATTTAATGGTTATAGAAATGTTTAGGTTTTCTGTTTCTACTTTTGTCTGTTTTGTAATTTATATTTTTCTAGGAATTTGGTCATTTCCCCTAAGTCTCCAAATTTATAGACATAAAGTTATTTATAATATTCTGTAGGTATCTTTTTAATTTCTTCACATCCATATTGATTCATCTGTAGTATTTTGATTATTTACATTTCTCTTTGTTGCTGTATCAATCTTACCAAAGTTTCATCAATTGTATTAATGTTTTCAAATAAAGATCTTTCGACTTTGTTGATTCTGTAGATTGTAGCTTTGTTTACTATTTCATTTCTTTCTTCTCTACTCTTTATTATTTCCTTCCATCAACTTTCTTTGGATTTATTCTGTTATTCTTTTTCCAGTTTCTTATGTTGGATGTTCAGCTTGTTTTTAATCCTTTTCTAATAAAAGTATGAAAGATTATTTCTCTTTACATAAATTTTTATTTGCAGCCTCCAAGTTTTATTTTTCAATATTTTCATTATTATTCTAATTCCATTATGATTTCATCTTTGAACCATAGATTATTTTAAAATGTTTTTTAAGTTTCTGAACATTTGAAAAGAATGCATATTCTCAAGTAATTAAGTTCAAGTTTCCATATTTGTTTATTGCTTCAAATTGTGTTGTTCAGATTCGTACTCATCCTGAATTTGGTTTTTCTTTTTTCAATCTTCCTAACCTATTAATTACTGTCGTGTGTTAAAATCTTCCATGTGACTGTAGGACTCAACTTCTCATTATAAAGAACTTCACCTTTCTGATTATTTTTGCCTCCTTATATTGAACTTATGTTACTAGCTGCAATCAAATTTAGACTTGTGACATATTCCTCATGAGCTGAATCTTTTATCATTATGCAAGTACTCTCTAATTTCCCCTAAAGCTTTTTGCCTTAGGGTCTTTTTTGTTGCCTTAAAGTCTATTTTGTTCAGTATTAATATAGCTACATAATATTTATCACCTATGTTTTTCTATTTTTGTACTTACATCCTTGTGTTTGGTGTGTATCTCTTGGAAATGTCAAGGAGCTGGATTTTTAACCACAGATTTTTAACTAGCCCGTGAGAATCAGTCCTTGTTGTCTTTTGTTGTACTATGTAGTCGCCTTTCTTACCTTTCTATTTTTTCTCCTTTCCTTGCTTCTTTTGAATGAATAGGTCCTCCATTCCATCTTCCCCTCTATTTATTGAAAATTACCCTGGCAGTTTTAACAAACACATTTATGTTAAGTTTCATCTTTTAAACGGTGATACGTTATATAGTGGGAAGTTCTGTGTCAATTTCAAAATTTTGTTTCCAAAGGATATGTTATGACACAGGGAAAGGTTCATGTAGAAAAGTATGGGAATATACATTGTTATGACAGGTACATACATACACACAGCCAGTGCTCATTATTCCCAGCAGCCGTATTCTGTAAAGTCAGAAGCACTCAATGAGTGAGCACAGAACCATTGCTCCCAGGGGATGCAAGGTTAGGTTCCTGTGAGTCTCTCATCACAATGTTTTTGCCAACGGATCAATATGTAACCTTGTTTGATGTGTCTTTATGTTTGAAGACATTATTTAATATAAATTGTTGATTACTATTGATCTCATGGCCAACAGTGCCATTATTCAGGACTGAACACTGATGTTACACACGTTTTTTCTGTGGAGCACAGTGCAGCCTTTGCGTGTGTAGGAACACTAGACAGCACCTCAGCACCATGCTTGGGGCCTTTCTCAACAATAAAATTATCAGCAAAAAGCATGAAAATGCAAAAGACATGATACTCAGTAGGCCAAGTCTGAGAGTGTGATACAAGACAGAGCATTGCTTTGCCTCAGCTGGAGACGCTCACCAACACTGCATGACTTCAATATTTTTGCCACCCCATGCATGTGTACAGATGCCCACCAAAGTCACACAAGTTTTGGGGGCTACAAATAAAGTTTAGAGTAGGCAAATTTGCAAATACAGAACCCAGGAATAATGAGGAGTGTGTGGTGTGTGTGTGTGTGTGTGTGTGTGTGTGTGTGTGTGTTAAATTACATTTTAAAATGTATTTTTAAAAGGACTAAAAGGGTACACACCAAATCTTTGGTATTTCTGGATGGTTTTGGGGTTTTGACATTTCCCAGATTGTAAGGATCGTAAACTGACTTCATATCCTAAGAAATGATTGACAAAAAGACTCAGAACGTGGTTCTGTGTGTCTTTTCTAGCCCTGCTTCAGTGACAAGACCAGCAACCTAGAGGCTTACGTGAAATGGTTCAACAGACTGTGCTACTTGGTGGCAACTGAGATCTGCATGGTGAGTGGACAGCCAGGGTGGGCACGAGCTGGCATAGCCCAAAGTGGCTGCATTCAGGAGGAGCCCACCAGGGAGGGAACCGGAAGGACACCTTGAGTCCTGTTCATTTCCAAGTCCAGGGCCAGGCTGGGCATGCCTCCAGGACTCCAGGTAACACCAGCTTTCCTGCTGTGACATTTCCCTCCAAGGAGAACCCAGGACAGATCCACCAGCCAGACACAGAGGGTGTCGGAGAGAGTTTGCTGAAGGAGTGAGGGGCAGTCACTCCCAGCCCCAGTGGCTCTGCTCCCTCTGTCTGTGCCTGCCTGCCTTGGGCAGCCTGGCCTGCAACTGGCCTTGTTTGGCTTGCTCAGGACCTAGAGGTGGATGTGATCCAACCTTTAAGCATTGGGAGATACACATAAAAGCCCATGGTTCTGCTGCTTCCGGAAAGCACCAAGACTCAGCAGTGTGGAGCCAGACGTGTTTGTCACTGAGTTGCAGTCCCACCTGGCCACACCCACCCATCCTCCTCCTTGCAGCAGAGGGACCCTCCTCTGAACTCACTCTCTCACCTTAAGATGAAGCCCAGGGGGCCACTCGTCCCAGGGCCAGGCTGGAGGCAGCGCCGGGGCCTGCTAGGCTCTCTGCAGCAGGTGCTGAGACCCAGTGTGGGGCACATGTTCATGAGGGGTCCACCCTTGCAAAGAAGAGTAGGGGGAGGCGGCCCCACATGACGTGGTGACGGACACAGTGGTTGGCCTCTATCCCTCCACCTGGCTCAACCCCCATCACAGGGCAGGCTGCCCTTCAAAGGACAGGTCCGGCCTTGGGTGAGCAGCTTTCTGTGGCCAAGGCAGCCCTGGAAAGGGGGTTTGATGACACATCTCAGAGCACAACAGCCCACTTTTTGGTGGCAGTAAAGACTCCTGCTGCATGCTTGGTGGGCAAGCAACACCTACCTGTGTGGAAAGAATGCAACGCAGTCCCTACTGACCTAGCCCACTTCCCACCCTCACACCACTGGTTGCAGGCAAGAGGGCCAAGCCTGGGTGAAGCCTGGCCTGAGCCCGCCAGGGAGCCAGCTGTGGCCCAGGATGGCCGGGGAAGCACACGGTGTGGTTCTGCGCATTGGAGGGGTCTGAAGTCCCGAGCACCTGGCCACAAACCAGGCAGGGTTTACCAGTCACGCAGTTGTGAGATGGAGAGAGTGGAGGGGCTGCTGGAGGGACAGGCCTCAGGGCCAGCTTATACCCCAGTGAGGAGACAAAGCCCAAGGATGGTGGCAGGGGGGCTCTAATTTGGGGAAGGAGTGGTATGGGAGCTGGGCCTAGAGGGACGAGGGTGCTGGAGAAGAGCCATGGAGCATCTCCTGAAGGTGCCTCTCAGCAGCCCCAGGGCGACAGCGGGTGCCTGTGCCCCCACCGGGCCCACCTAGCCCTCTGTGGCATTGGATTCTGTTGGCTCAGCCCGTGAAGCTCTCTGAGACCCCGTTTACCCTGGGCCTCAAGTGCCTCAACTGTGCAGTGGGTTTAGAGAGAGCGAAGAGGGCTGGGTGAGGGAGCAGGCCTGGTCAGAGTCAGGGCAGGGTGGAGGCATGTCACCACTGAGGCTCTGCTGCCCTGTCCCCAGCCAGCCAAGAAGAAGCAGAGGGCACAGGTGATTGAGTTCTTCATCGACGTGGCCCGCGAGTGCTTCAATATCGGCAACTTCAACTCCCTCATGGCCATCATTTGTGAGTGGACCAGCCTGGGCCTGCAGCCCCCAGTGCAATCACCCCCAAGAGATCAGAGTGGGTGCAGTCAGGCAGGCAGAGTGCCAGCCAGGGCCCATCTCTGAGCAGCATGGTGCGGGGAGGTGGGGTGGGCTGGGCTGTCTGAAGGCCTGGGAAGCCCCATGTCCCCGCCTCAGAGGTCCTGAGGAGCCGTTCCTTCTGAGGCAAGCCCAGCCCCCTCAGGATGTTTGATGAGGGCTTGGTGATATGTCCCCAGCCCCAGAGAGAACAAGGGCCCAGAGCAGGTGCCAGGCACAGGATGGGACCAGCATGGTGAGAGCAGCCCCACCTGGCTATGATGTCCACCAGCACCCCCTTACCCACCCACCATGTGATAGGCTGAGCCCTGCGGACCCCAGCCCTGGTCAGGGTGCAGTCCAAGGGGCTGCAGCTACATTGAGGCCTCCCTGTCTCAGGAGCAGCCCTCTCCAACCCTCCCTCCCTCTTCCAGCCGGCATGAACATGAGCCCTGTCTCCAGGCTGAAAAAGACCTGGGCGAAAGTGAAGACAGCCAAGTTTTTCATCCTCGAGGTAAATGAGGCTGCTGGGCCGCCAGGTGCCTCCGGCCATCCTCTGGACAGGACTGCCCAAATGCCTCCCTGTCTCCTTCCAGCACCAGATGGACCCAACGGGGAATTTCTGCAACTACAGGACAGCCCTGCGAGGGGCAGCCCACCGCTCCCTGACTGCCCACAGCAGCCGGGAGAAGGTAGGTCGGAGGCCATCTCGGCCCAGGTGGGCTGTAGCAGGGAGCCTGGGTGCTGGCTCGGAGTTCACCTGCTCCAGCTCCTGCCCCTCTGGAGCATCAGTAATAGACAGCCAGGTCTCCTTGCTTGCATGCCTCCAATGTCGGGAACCTACCACCTCCCAAAACCGGAGGGAAGCCAGCCTCAGACAGCTCTAACTGACAGGAAGTACTTCTTGAGGGCCTGAAGCCGAGCTGCCTGGGGTCTTCCTTTCCTGGGGGACCACACGAGTGAGACCACTTCGTCTTCTGCTCACCAGTTCTTCAGAGCCCCCATCCCCGCTTCTCTCTTCTCCTCAGTCAACGGCCCCAGACCTGCCCTGCCGAACTACAGTTTCCAGGCTTCTCTCCACTTCTGGCCTTTTGGTCCTTAAACAGATGCATTTGTCAAAATTTCTTCTGTTTCAGATAAAATTGTGGTTCCAGGTACATAGGATCTTCTGCCTCCCTGATTATACACACAATGCTTTTATTTGTGTGGCCTCAGATCACATTTACATTTTTGGCAATCACTAAACCAAGCTTTTCCTCACCCAAACTGCCTGTTCACAGCTCGTATTCTTTTATTTATTTATTTATTTTTTTTTTTTTTGATATGGAGTCTGGTTCTGTCACCCAGGCTGGAGTGCAGTGGTACAATCTTGGCTCACTGCAACCTCCACCTCCCGGGTTCAAACGATTTTTCTGCCTCAGCCTCCCAAATAGCTGGGATTACAGGTGCGCCACCACACCTGGCTAAGTTTTATATTTTTAGTAAAAACAGGATTTCACCATGTTGGCCAGGCTGGTCTCGAGCTCCTGACCTCAGGTGATCCACCTGCCTCAGTCTCCCAAAGTGCTGGGATTACAGGCATGAGCCACTGCACCCAGCCACAGCCCGTATTCTTATACACCTGCATTTGTGGGGCCTTTGCTGACCTGATCAATTTTATTTCTCCTCCAAATTCTACCCATGGCCTCTGGTACAGAGAATCATGTGTAGGTCCTCAGATTGCAATGATCCTCTGGCTTGAAATCTGTTACCGTCCTGATGATTAGAGTTGTTCATCTCTATAGAGTGGAAACTCCAAGACTTCTACCTTTTAAGGCCTGTTCCACGCAGGAACGTTAGTGGAATCAGGTCCCTGCTGTGGTTCGTGGATGTCTATCTCCAGCTTCAGGGATAATAGAACACATTGCTGCTCTTGAAATTAAGGTCCCCCTGGAATTGCATTGGATGGATGCCAGCGGGCAGGCTTGGGAAGCAAGCTGAGGTGTGCACGCTTATGCTGCCTGCCAGGCCTTCTTGGCCCTCTGCCCAAGGGGTAGATTCCAGCCACACAGATGGCTCTGTTCTGTCCAGCTGGCCTTTCCTGTTCAGGCTGTGCGCATGTCAGTGACTCTGGGTCCCAGGCAGGGGTCTGCTGCAGACGAAAGCATCACCCAGGGATGCAAGACCTCAAATCTCAGGGCAGGTGGGTGTCCCACCAGAGGCCAGAAAGCCAGACAGCAGGGGCAGGAATCTTATGTCACTGAGCACCTGCCTTATTCCGGCCACTTGACCTCCATACCCCAGCTTAATTCTGACTCTTTGGAGGCATCAGCATTGCCAATTCCCAGATCAGCAGACTGAGTCTCAGGCAGGAGACCTTACTAGTCCAGTCACACTGCAGGTAGGTGGCAGAGCCAGGGGTCAAACTCCAGCCTGCCTGGCTCTGAATCTCAGGGTCTGCCCACCACCAGGCTGACTTCTGTTCCCAGGCACAGGTGTATGTGGCACTGGCTACAGCCCTAGGTTGGATGCAGGGCCGGTCAGGTGTATAGGCGCGTGGTGCCAAGCTGGGCTGGGAGCCGTCAGCCATGGCATGGGCACTCTGCACTGTTTCCTTCATTCCTGCTGGGATGGACGCTGTGGGGCAAGTAGACAGACTGGGATTTGGGTGCCTGTGCTCTGAGCCCCTTCCAGCTCTGGGTGCTAGAAGGCTGTGCATTGGGTCTGGTGCTGTAGGCAGGCGGCTTACATAGCTGTGTGTTTACTTAACTACATTCTCCTCTAACTTCCAGAGAGAGATGGGTCATGGGCTAGGCCCATAAAAACTGCTTTATGGGTGGAGGTGGGTGGAGGAACAGAGGGAGGGAGGGAAGGAGGAACGAGGAAGGGATGCTCACAGTTTCCTGGCACCCCAGCTAAGTTGATGGGGCTGGAAGATCTTGGTCGTCATTGCACTTTATGCTTCCTTCCTGTCTGTGGGCAGCACCTGTCTGCCCCTCTCCCAGTCTGTGTCACGGAGCCCACTTATCTGGGTGACCTCCAAGCTGACCTAGGCTCTAATTAAACTTCTCATGTTAGAAGCAAGGGCAATGAATTTGCAATTGCAAAGTAAGAGCTGTTTGGCTGTGGTGAGGGCAGGGAGACTAGGTCAGACATGGGGATGGGCAGTGGCACCTCCACGCTCAGCAGGGTGATGGTGCCTCCTCCTTTCTTTGTGGTCATCATTGCTCTCCGTAGTGCATATGAATTCGCCTCATAACCCACAAAGCCCTGAGGCCCCAGCTAGCCCAGGAAGTCTCCCCTGCCCTCTGCACCCTGGGGTTGGGTCTGAGGTCCCTGGGGCAGTTATCTGCTGGCAAGGCTGCCCCCTTCCCTGGAGCCAGCTGTATAGAGCAGCTAGATGGGGCCAACCTGCACCCTCTTTCTTCCAGATTGTCATTCCCTTCTTCAGCCTGCTCATCAAAGACATCTACTTCCTGAATGAGGGCTGCGCCAACCGCCTTCCCAATGGACATGTCAACTTTGAGGTAGGACCTCCGTGAGGACTGCCACTGAGGTAGACTGGCCAGGAAGAGTTCCCAGGGCAGGACCACTGGCCCCTGCAGACCCAGCCTAATGGGGGACCCTGGGGCAGAGTGAGCAGTTCACAACTGACCTCAGCAAGATTATCAGGGTCCCCCACACCGATATCTGCTGCAGTGGGGAGGCTGAGGCTCAGGTTCATGTTCATCCAGGCTGCACCGAACCCTTGAGGGGCACCGGGCTGGAGAGAAAAACAGCTCCGTGGGCCCACAGTGACAACTGTCAGGGCACTGTGACAGGGGCTGTGCCAGGGGGGTCAGGGCCAGCCCCAGGGCAGGGCCCTGAGTAGCAGGAGGAAGCTGTCAGGCCGAGGCTAGAGTGAGCAGAAAGAAAGAATTCTGTTCCTTCTACAGACACTCACCACTGTCAGCTCAAGTGTCTCCTCTTCAAGAAGCCCCCTTGGACCTCCCAGGCAGGGAAAGCCCACCTGTCAGGCCTCCCATAGCACAGCAGGGTCGGCAACCCTCCATCCATCCTCAGTCACTGTACCCGAGTCCCTGAGCTCCTGAGAAGCAAGACCAGGCTGACCCGCTCCGTATCCTGACACCCAGCATACGTGTCTTGGAGTATCTGGTGAGCTAGGCAGGCGCTGAGTCAGATGAAGCATGCCATGCAGTAGTGGGACCTCCAGTCTGCAGGCAGGAGGGGGCTCTTCTCCCACTGGAGAGCCAGCCCCACCCTAGTGCTGGTCTGAGCAGTGGGTGACACAAGTGGTTGCGAGGCCCACGCAGCCTCCAACTTCAAGGGCCAGTCACCAGTCACTCTGTCTGAGCCTCAGTCTCTCCCTGTGTAAAATGGGGCTTCAACTGTAGCCCACAGAGGGTCTAGGAGTGGAGGTGCAGCATGGCCCTCCAGGGGCTGTGAGTGTCCCCTGCAGGTGGGAACCACAGCACATGCCCAGACCGTTGGGCCTGGAGCTGCCCTCCTCACAGACACCCCAGCAGACCATCATATGCTGCCACAGGCCTGGTTAGGAGTCCCAGACCGCCTCACCCCTTAGGTCAGCCCAGGCTGGAGATGATGTAGACAAGCTTGGGCTTAGGCAAGACACTGCAGGGACCCAGGAGCCTGGTATCTTCCTCAACAGGTGACACTGGCCCAGAGCAGGCATGGGAACCCCTGCCTTTGCCCTTCCTGAATTGATCCTCAGATCTGGGGCCAGGGTCAGGCAAGACTGCAAGTTGCTACATGGTCCCAGCTTTGGGGAACAAGCAGGAGGGAGTGGACCTGGCTGCCAGG
Organism: Sapajus apella; assembly: GCF_009761245.1. Lineage (NCBI taxonomy): Eukaryota > Metazoa > Chordata > Mammalia > Primates > Cebidae > Sapajus > Sapajus apella. Next base: position 567,624 of record NW_022437146.1, on the reverse strand, counting down.
GTAGATCAGGGAGTGTCGTGGAGCGGGGCTCCCCACCTTTCACAACTGTGTGCTGCTGTTTATTTAAAGTCCTTCTTAAAGTTGGCACCATTTTTTAAAATTAAGTACATGTGTTTATATTTTACTTAAATAAAATCATACTTCGATGAATTACTTGTCTTACTTAAAAATACTTATTTAAATATATTTGCATAATTCTGTAAATCAACAAACATGTATCACTTGCCGTACATTGAGAATAACAACAAAAATACAGTGACATAAAACCATGTCCACTCTTGCTCCACGCTGGAGGCCAAGACTGCTCTCGCCCTCATTTGTTGCCCCCTGCTCCTCCTCAGACCCCTAAAGTCACTGGGGGTGGAGAGAGGCTCTGCCAGGACCAGCCCGTCCCCACCATGGGGACCTCCAGGCACTGGAGTGCCTCCATTCTGTGTCTCTGTGACCCTGGCAGAAATTCCTGGAGCTGGCCAAGCAGGTGGGGGAGTTCATCACCTGGAAGCAAGTGGAGTGTCCCTTCGAGCAAGACCCCAGCATCACCCACTACTTGTACACCGCCCCCATCTTCAGTGAGGATGGTAAGGTAGCCCTGCAGACCCCTTGCCCATGGGACTTTTGGATAGCCTGTCTGTCACCATTCAGGACCCCTACTCTGAATAGGCTAGGGATTCACCCTGCCCACCTAGGCTGGCTCCGGGAGGGAACAATGAGGGCTGCATCCCCCTGGCTGGCCCATTGCCACTCCAGGAGCACAGGATGGGCCTGAGGAGCTGTAAGCTGGGACCTCAAGGACCCCCGGAGCCAGGCTCCTTCCTGGACACAGTTTGGACACCTTTGGAATTCTAAATCAGAACCATCTACCTGTCAGACCCCACTTTCCTCAGTAAAGTGGGGGTGATGATAAGAATCAGCCTCCCAGAGCTTACATAGGCAGTGCCAAGCACAGCACTGACTGTGCAGGTGTGTACATGTGTACAGGTGTTATTACAGGCATGAGGTGAGGCCTCTTTGCTCCAGAGTGACATTCATTTCTGTCTTCTCCAATAAATAAGCATTTCCATATGATCATTTGTCACATGTAAGTTTGCCTGAAAGTGTGCTAAGTGGGCAAGTCCCAAGGCCCCACTTTCAGGAAGCAGAAGTGGTAGAGAAGCAAGTGGCTTTCTGGGTTTGAGCTGGGGTGGAAGGGCCCTGCCGCCAGCCACTCACCCTGAGAGGGCCTGCTCAGCATGCAGGAGACCTGGCTCCTCATCACAGCAACATGTCACAGAGGGACCCACACTTATGCTTAGGGAGCTCTTTCACTTTCTTTAAAAAAAAAAAATAGGGGAGAAGGATCTTTTAATGATTTTGTTTTTGAATACTTTCAACTTTGCCATTTTATTGTTTATATTTTGGAGCTGGGAGCTTTGTGGAGGGGGTTTCACTCATATCGGTAGCCACATCCCCCCACTTCCACCAAGAAGCTCAGCAGCTGATGAATAAACCAGTCTGAGCTGCTTCTACCCCAGTGAGCTGTGAGATACGCAGTCCTCATCGTCTCTAAGGCTCCCCTGCAGCATCTAGAAAGTGGGAGATATGAGAACCTGCTCCCCAGAGCCACAGTGAGAATGCCTTGAGTTGCCCAGGCAAAGCTCACACAACTACATTCAATCCACACTAGTGTGTTAGTTTCCTATTGCTGCTGTCATAAATCACCACAAACTTGGTGGCTCAAAACAATAAAAATTTATCGTATATACTTCCGGAGATCAGAGGGCTGAAATTAGTTTCTCTGGGCTAAAATCAAGATGTCAAAAGGGCTAGTTTCTTCTGGAGCCCCTGAGAGGAGAATCTATTTCCTGGCCGTTTTTCAACTTCTGATGGCCACCTGTATTCCTTGGCTTGTGGCCCCTTCCTTCATCTTCAAAGTACATCCTTCCACTCTCTGCTTTCATCATTGCATCATCTTCTCTCCACCATAGTCAAATCTGCCTTTGCCATCCTCTTATAAGGACTCTTGTGGCTGAATTTAGGGCCCGCACAGATAATCCAAGATATTCTCCCCATCTCTGGATACTTAATTATTAGTCTGCAAGGTTCCTTTTTGCCATAATATTCAAAGGTCCTGGGGATTAGAAACTGGATACCTCTGGGGGCCATTGTTCAACTTACTACCCTAGTTATATGATGATTGTTGTCATTAGCCAGTGACCTCTTCATGGAACTTGGGCATTAAGATGAGCCAAAGACACATGAGGAGAGACAGAGAGTAGTTTCAGGGCAGACAGAGAAAAAAGAGGGGGGCATTTTAATCACTCCTTTAGTCAACCATATGTCTTTAGCGACTGCTGTGTGCCAGGCAGCAATCTGGAAGTTAACACAGACAAAACCGTGGTCCTCTTGGAGCCCTATTAGAGAGAAGCATCTTCCGTTTTGACTGTCTCTTCCTTTTGTCCCTCCCACAATCCAAAAAAAGTGGAGGAAGGTAGGAGACCTAGGAGGTATTGAACCCCAACTGGGTCAGTTACAGCCCCTGGCAAAAACCTGGCCCTGGCCTCAGCTCCAGGCTTCCCTGGCAGGGCCCGCTGGCAATTAGCCCTGAATCTCATTGAAGCAAATGAAAATATAGAAAGTCTCAGAAAAACAACAACAACAAAACCGGAAGCTGTAAGGAAGAGCCAATGGGAGTTGGAGATTTAGAACTGAAAAATATAATAATTGAGTTGGAAAACTGAGTGAATGGGCTTAACAGCAGAATAAAGAAGGCAGAGGAAAAAATCCTTGAACTGAAAGGTAGGACAATAGAAATTATACAATCTGAACAACAGGGAGAAAATAGACTGAAACATAGTTTCAGGGACCTGCGGGATTATAACCAAAGATCCCATACTCATGTTATTAGAGTCTGTGGAGGAGAGGAAAGAGACGGCAGGACTGAAAAAGTACTCACATAAATAATGGCTAAAAGTTCCCAGAGTTGGAAAAAACATAAACCTACAGATTCAAGAAGCTGAATGATCCCAAAAAGGAAAAACTAAAGAAACCCATACTAAGACCCATTGTAGTTAAACTTCTGAAAACCGACGAAAAAGAAACAAATCTTGAGTCCAGGCTCAATGGCTCACACTGTAATCTGAGCACTTTGGGAGGTTGAGGCAGGTGGATTAGTTGAGGCCAGGAGTTTGAGACCAGCCTGACCAACATGGCAACACCTCGTCTCTACTACAAATACAAAATTTAACCAGTTGTGGTGGCACATGCCTATCATCCCAACTACTTGGGTGGTTGAGGCACAAGAATCAATTTAACCTGGAAGGCAAAGGTTGCAGTGAGCCAAGATTATGCCACTGCACTCCAGCCCAGGTGACAGAGTGAGACCCTGTCTCAAAAATAATAATACTTTAAAAACAATTTTTTAAAAATATTGAAAGCACTGAGAGAGAAATGACACTTTACCCATGGGGGAAAAACAGTTTGAATGATGTCAAATTTCTCATCAGAAACCATGAGGCCAGAAGACAGTGGCACATTTTTCAATTGAAAAAAAAAAAGAAAAAGAACCGTCAAGACAGAATCCTATATACAGTGAAAACATCCTTCAGGAATTAATTATAGATAAATCAAAATAGAATTCTAAAAGCTGGTCAGGTAAACCACAGGAAGACAAGAGAAACAAAACAGAGAACAAAACACAGAACAAAAAGAAAACAAAAAAATAGAAAGACAGACTTAAGTCCTAACATATAAATAATTACATTAAATGTAAATGGTCTAAATATACCAAGTAAAAGAAATTGACAAAGCCAATTTTTTTAAATGATTCAACTATATGCTATCTATAAGAAACTCACTTCAAATATAATGATAGAGACATTTTGATAAGTAAAAAAGGGAAGAAAAGATAAAGCATGCTAATATTAATTAGAAGAAAGGAAGAGCAATATTAATTTCAGATAAATTACACCTTAGAAGAAAGAAAATTACCAGAAACAAAGAATGACATTATATATTAATAATAGGTTCAGTCTCCAAGATATAGCAATCCTAGCTATGTATCCACCAAATAACACAGCTGAAAAATTCATTAAGCAGAGGCTGATCAAACTGAAAGGAGAAATAACAAACCCACAATTACAGTTGAAGACGTCAACACCCTTCTCTCAACATTTGATAGAACATCTAGACAGAAAATCAGCAATGACAAAGTTCGGTAAATGCTGATTAGATCCTGTTTGATGAACTCGACAATATCACCAAACAACAGGATCTAATCAACATTTACTGAACATACAACATTTACTAAACATACATACAAGTGCAGTAGAACACCATTTTTAAAAATTGCTCCCAGAGGCCAGGCACAGTGGCTCACACCTGTAATCTCAGCACTTTGGGAGGCTGAGGCAGGCAGATCACGAGGTCAGGAGATTTAAACCATCTTGGCTAACACGGTGAAACCCCGCCTCTACTAAAAATACAAAGAAATTAGCTGGGTGTGGTGGCACATGCCTGTAGTCCCAGCTATTTGGGAGGCTGAGGCAGGAGAATCACTTGGACCCAGGAAGCAGAGGTTGCAGTGAGCCAAGATCGCGCTACTGCACTCCAGCCTGGGTGACAGAGTGAGACTTGGTCTCAAACAAACAAACAACAACAACAAAAAATTGTCCCCAGAATATAAACCAAGATATACCATACCCTGAGCTATAAAACAAGCTGCCACAAATTTAAAGTAATTGAAATCATACACACTGTGTTCTTCAACCACAGTGAGATTAAAGTTTATGTCAGCAGCATCAGAAAACAGAAAACTCTTCAAACATTTAGAAATCAAATGACACACTTCCGAATAATCCATGGATCAGAGAGGCTCAAGGGAAACTAAACAAATAATTGAACGGACTGAAAATACAATCAAATTTGTGGGACAGCTAAAGTAGGACTGAGAGGGAATTTTATAGCACCAAGTGCACACACACTAGAAAAAACGGAAAGTTTCAAATCAATAATCTAAGTTTCTACATCAAGAATCTAGAAAAAGAGGATCAAAATAAACTCAAAGCCAGCAGAAAGGAGGAAATAAGAGCAGAAATCAATGAAACTGTAAGCAGTAAAACAATAAAGTTAATCAAAGGGCTGGTTCTTTGAAAAGAACAATAGGCCGGGCGCGGTGACTCAAGCCTGTAATCCCAGCACTTTGGGAGGCCGAGGCGGGTGGATCACGAGGTCAAGAGATCGAGACCATCCTGGTCAACATGGTGAAACCCCGTCTCTACTAAAAATACAAAAAATTAGCTGGGCATGGTGGCGTGTGCCTGTAGTCCCAGCTACTCAGGAGGCTGAGGCAGGAGAATTGCCTGAACCCAGGAGGCGGAGGTTGCGGTGAGCCGAGATCGCGCCATTGCACTCCAGCCTGGGTAACATGAGTGAAACTCCGTCTCAAAAAAAAAAAAAAAGGAAAGAACAATAAAAATTGTCACTGTCTAGCAAAGAATCTCTTGACAAAGAAAAGGAAAAGACACAAATTACTAGTACAGTAGCCCCCCCTTATCTGTATTTATCCTCAGTCAACTGTGACCTGAATGTATTAAATGGAAAATTCCAGAAATAAGCAATTCATAAGGTTTGAATTGTGCACGATTCTGAGTAGTGTGATGAAAGCACACGTCATCCCACTTTGTTCCTCCTGGGACATGAATCATCCCTTTGTCCAGCATTTGTGCGGTATTTGTGCTGCCCGTTTAGTCACTTAGTAGCCATCTCAGTTATCAGATCAACTATCACAGTATCACTGTGCTTATGTTCAGGTAACCCTTACTTTACTCTTCTTTTTTTTTTTTTTTTTGAGAGTCTTGCTACTTGGGTGACAACCCAGGCTCCAGGCTGTAGTGCAGTGGTGCAATCTCGGGTCACTGCAGCCTCTGCCTTCCAGGTTCAAGTGATTCTCCTGCCTCAGCCACCCAAGTAGCTGGGATTACAGGCGTGAACCACCATGCCCAGTTAATTTTTGTATTTTTAGCAGAGACAGGGTTTCACCATGTTGGCCAGGCTGGTCTCAAACTGCTGACCTCAAATGATCTGCCAGCCTCGGCCTCCCAAAGTGCTGTGATTACAGGCATGAGCCACCGTGCCCGGCCTC
>NW_022437146.1:514523-561406 GCF_009761245.1 Sapajus apella | reverse complement strand
GTTTCACCACGTTGACCAGGATGGTCTCGATCTCTTGACCTCGTGATGCACCCGCCTCAGCCTCTCAAAGTGCTGGGATTACGGGCGTGAGCCACCGCGCCCGGCCTCTTTTACTTAATGGCCCCAAAGTACATGAGTAGTGATGCAGGCAATTCAGATATGCCAAAGAGAAGCTATAAAGTGCTTCCTTTAAATGATGAGGTGATCCACCCAGGAATCAATCTAAAAATAAAAATTAAAAAAGATGAGGTGAAAGTTCTCAAATTGAGGGGGAAAATATTGTATGCTGAGATTGCTAAGATCTACAGTAAGAACAAACTTATCCATCACATTTTGAAGAAAGAAATTCTTGCTAGTTTTGCCATTACATTTCAAACTGCAAAAGTTATGGCCATGTCGCCTGATGAGTGCTTAGTTAAGATGGAAAAGGGATCCAAGGCCAGTATATACAGGGTTCCATACTATCTGCAGTTTCAGGCAACCACAGAAGACTTAGAATGTATCCCCCACAGATAATAGGGGACTACTGTACCAGGAGTAAAACAGGATATCACTAATGACTGCAGACATGGAAAAGATAATAAGGAATATGACAAACAACTCCACACATGAATTTGACAGTTTAAATGAAATGGGTTATTTCCTCAAAAAAACACAAATTACCACAATTTGACATAAAAGAGATCATTTGAATAGTCCCATAACTGTTAAATAAATTGAATTTATCATTTTAAAACTCCCAAAAATGAAGTCTCCAAGCTCAAATGGTTACACTGGAGATTTCTACCAAATGCTTAAAGAATTAACACCAATTCTGCACAATCTCTTCCAGAAAGTGGAAGAGGAGGGAGCCTCCCGATTCATTTTATGAAGCCAGTTGTCTTAGTCAGTTTGAACTGCCATAACAAAGTACCTTAGACTGGGTAATTTATAAACAACAGACATTTTCTTACCACTGAGTTAAAAAAAAAATTCTTTCCTACAGTTCTGGAAGCTGCTCTCTGCTTCCAAGGTGGAGCCTTCTTGCTGTGCCCTCACATAGCAGAAGGGGCAGGTGCTGTGTCCTCATATGGCAGGTGGGCAAAAAGGGGCCAGACTGGCTCCTTCCAGCCCTTTTATAAGGGCACCAATCCCATCTGTGAGGGTGGAATCCTTACGATGCAATCGCCTCCTAAAGACCCCACCTGTTAGTTAATAGTGTTGCGTTAGGAATTACAATTTTTCAAAAATCATTTTGAAAAATTCAAAATGAATTTTTCAGGGGCACAAATATTCAAACCATGGCGCCAGTATTACCCTGATACTAAAATCAAAGACAGTACTCCAAAAAAAGAAAATATAGACCAATATTCCTCATGAATATAGACACAAGAACCCTTAAAAAAATAAGCAAATAGAGCTCAGCAGTATGTAAAAATAATTATACTTCATGACTAAGTGGGTTCATTCCAAGGATGGGAAGCTGTTCAATATTTGAAATTCAATCAGTGTAATTCACTATACTAAACAGCTAAAGAAGAAAAGACACATGATTATATTAATCAATGCAGAAAAGGCATTTGACAAATTTCTACACGCATTTATGGTGAAAAGTCTCAGAAAATTGTAATAGAAGGGAATTTATCAGCATGATAAGTTGCACCTACAGAAACCCTTCTGCGAACTTTATATTTAACAGTGGAAGATCTAATGCTTTCCTCCTAACACCAATAACAGGAAAGGATGTTCACTCTTCCCCACTCTTAGTCAACACAGTGATGGAAGATCTAGTTAGTGCAGTAAGGCAAGAACAGGAAATAGCACACAGATCAGAAAATATAATTAACACTGTCCCTAATTGCAGATGATAATGAAAAAAATATTCCAAGGAATCTATAAAAACTCCTAGAACTAATAAGGGACTTCAGCAAGGTTACAGAATACAAGACACACATGCAAAAATCAACCGTGTTTCTACATATGAACAATAAACATGTGCACACTGAAACTAAAATTATAATACCACTTACAATCCCTCAAACATGAAATATGTGGGTGTAATCTAACGAAGCATGCACAGGATGTGTACGCTAAAAATTACTCAATGCTGATGAAAGAAATCAAGGACGATGTAGATAAATGGATGTTTATGAACAGGAGGACTGCATAGCAAAGGTATTAATTCTCCTCCCAGAATTTAAGTACAGATTTAATGCAATTCTATCTTAATCCTAAGAGATGAGATTCTCCTAAAATTTGTATGGAAGGCAAAGGAACTATAATTGTTAAAACAATCTTGAAAAGGATTAGTGGGAGGAATGAGTCTACCTGATGTTAAGGGTGATATTGTATAGCTACAGTCATCAAGGCAGCACTGTATTAGGGGAGGGATGGATGCATGGATCAATGGAACAGAATGGAGAACCCAGAAAGAGACCCACACAAATATACCAGGTGATTTTTGACCAAAAAAAAAAAAAATTCAATGGAGGAAAGCTAGCCCTTCAATGCCGGAGCATCCAGACATCCACAGAGCAAAACATGAACCTCAGCACAAGCCTCACACCTTATACAAATAATTAGATCAACATGGATCACAGACTGAAATGTACAATATAAACCTGTACAACTTTTAGAAGGGAAAAGCAAGAGACAATCCTCAGAATATAGGACTAGACAAAGAGCTTCTTATTCCAAGTATGCCACTATTATATCACCCCGCCATTGCATTCTTGGGCAGTTAGTTATTCTAGAGAAATGAAGACTCACATATTTATACATCATTTGAAGTGAGTTTCACATAAAAGCAAAAGCCCATACACGAATGTTTATTACAGTTCTATTTGTTATAGCCAAAAACTAGAAACACACCCTGGAAGTCCTTCAGAGGAAAAGTGGTTAAACTAACTGCGGTCTGTCCACACCACATGCTGTCAGCGATTGGTGTGCCCTGCAGCGTGGACACATCCCCAGAGTTGTGCCCAGGGATGCAGGCCCATCGCATCACATCCCATATGACCCATTTATAGAACATCCTTGAAATGATAAAGAAAGGAGAACAGATTGGTGGTTGCCAGGACTTAGGAAAGAGATTGGGTGGGAGGTGAGTGCGTGTGGCCATCAGAGGGCAGCACGTGGGTCTCTGGTGACCGAGCCCTTGGTGGAATGGAAATGCTCTGTGTCCCAACTGTGTGGCATCAGTGTCCTGGCTGTGACACACACTACTATACTTTTGCACATGGTTACCACTGGGGGAATGTGGGTGATGGGTCCACAGAATCTGCGTTATTTCTTACAGCCGCATTGGATGTATACTTATTCCCAAACAAGAAGTCTAATTTTAAAGCAAAAAGCAGGTGTAGAACAGGTTAGAACAGGGTGTTCTAACGTGTTCTCTGGGTGTAGAACAGGCTATTATCAACCATAATAACGTGAAATTTCACTTCATTTTCTGTCTAGGTCTTTATTTGGCTTCTTATGAAAGTGAAAGCCCAGAGAACCAAACAGAAAAAGAGAGATGGAAATCTCTAAGGTGAGTCTTCGCGCAGAGATGGGGCCTGAGGGCTGCTTGGGACCAGGTCAGGGCCAAGAGGCTTCAGAGATACCCAGGTCATCAGCCTCCTGGGAGCCTGGGCAGCCCACAGTGGGGTGGTGGCGGAATCAAGCCACAGTCATGGGGATGAGGAGAAGAGGCTGAGCTGGTGGCTGCCTCTGTGGGCAGTCAAGATGCATGTCCCAGGGACAGGGACTCCCAGTCCATATTTTTATGCCAGACAGTGGGGCACACACCCCACCTCCTTCTTGCTTGGCATGTTAACACGTCCGAGTGACGGTTGGAAATGATCCATAGCAATGGACTTTGAGGGCTGAGCCACAGGGACTTGCAGAACACCCCTCTGGGGCAGAAGGCTGGCTCTTCTCAGCGCACTGAGAAGGTGGCTGTGCTGGAGAACAGTCTAACCGGGGTGGGGAGCTCCAGGCTCTCACAGCTGCCTGACATGCTTAAATCTGCAGATCTTCTATTTTGGGGAAGACATGAAAAGTGCTGACCGGAGGGAAGAGGAAGAGATGGAGCCTGCTGAAGCCATCTACAGTCCTGCCTCAGATGGCCCAGCGGGCAGAGGCAGGGGAGCGCCTCACTACTTTGCAAACGCCAACACTGTGGCCTGCCACCCCCCACAGTGGCCATATGAGCCCAGGAGACCTTTCGTGGGACTTCAGCCCTGGCAGGGCCCAGGGCCTCCAGACGTGTGGGTGGCACATGCCTTGGGGACATCCTGCCTTCAGGACCGTGGGGTCGTGTGACTGGTCAGTCTGTCCATCCTTGGCAAGGACACGGCATTGCCTCAGAGGGTCGGGCCACTGCAAGCTCCAGACCTTGCTCAGTGACGTACCACTTTGGCCAATACCCACAGTCTGTTATCAGGTGGCTTGGGAACTTCTGCAACCACAGCAGACATCACGGTGCCATGTGAGATGCCTGCACCAGCTCCGAGCCCACCGGCAGCCACTGCCATTTTGCCCATGGGCTCTTGCCCTGCTCTGCCTATGAGCTTGTCTCTGCAGCCCCAGGTACCCCCTTTCTGGATGCTGCTGGCCCCAGGGGATAGCTTTCTGGTGACGGCTGTGGAACGGGTCAGCAGGACACTGGACACACGGAGTTACAGTGTGTACACGGCAGTCCTGCTATAAGCTTTAGTTGCTATAAAGCCCAGCCCCCTGTAAACTTTAGTCACTATAAACACACCCGTACACCCTGCTTATCCATGTCCACCCATGCCTCTGACCCGCCGGCCTGAAATGACCTTTGGCCAGGATGCCTGGCAGGTTTTCAACACAGCTCTGGGAATACCGTAGCCACGGTTCAGCATGGGACCAGGTGTCCGTTTCCCGTTTCCCATCCAGAGACCCCATGTCTTGCTCACAGAGCCTGGTGCATGGTGGCTGCTCAGTTAACCTTTGATGAGGGATACCCACAGCCTTGCCTGTGCCTGGGGCCCCTTGCACAGAGCGGGGCATGAAAAAGCCAACAAAACCCCATCGGCCCACCAGCAGGCCCTTCCCACAGTCCCACCCAGTCTGTTTCCAGCCCCTCACAAACTGAGCCAGCAGGCAGTGGGCCAGGGAACATCTGCCACCCCACCTGACACGTGACAAGGTCATCTAGCCAAGAAGTTGGAGAATACAATGTACACCCCCTTTCCTGGTCAGGGCCTGCTGGGTGGTGGATGGGCTGGGTGGGGGGCACTGGGGTACACTGACTTACCCTGGCCAGCTCCAGGCCATGTCAGGCCCCTCAGCGGTGGGGTCCCACTCAGCACCAGACTCGGTTGACCTGGACTTGGGTCCTATCTGGGGAACAGGCAGAGACAGGGCCACCAGCAGCCCTGGTGCCTCAGCCAGCTCAGGGATTCTGCCTGGTGAGCCAGGACCATAGCAAGGCCCCAGAAGGACCCAGCAGAGGCAGGAGGGCCTGCACATCGGGGCTAAGTAGAATCTGCCCTGCACCACCCCAGTCCACCCTTTCCATCTGAGACCCTGGGGAGGGCAAGTAGTGTGGAGAGGTTGGGGCAGGGCTCCCACAGGGCCTGGGCAGAGCCCTGGGGGCCAAACCCAAGGAGTTTTAGGGGTTCCAGGAGCTGGCTAGACCCACCTTCTCACCCTATCCCTACCTGACACCCTCAGTCCCTGGAGCCACTTGGGCAATATTAGAAAAGCCCTGTCCAGAGGTCAGCAGGGACCATCCCTGCCTCCTGGCCACGCCGGCATGCTGTTCCCACTTTCTGACATGTTGTTCCCTGTCTTGTCAATCCAGTCAGAGCTATAGCCTCAGATGCTGGACCCATCTCCCAGAAACGATTCCTGACAGCAGCCCCCAGTGGCCCAGCACAGGATAGGTATCAGAAGGATGGCCAGGTGAAGCTGAGTGCTCCCAGCTCTGGCAGCGGAGTCTATGGGGCAGGAGGGAAGGAGGCAGCCCACAGCCAGCCCTGTGGAGAAGGCAGGGCTGGGAGCTCGGGCTGAGCACATTTATGTATCTGGATCTTCCAAGGGGCCTTCAGCCCAGCTCTGCACCCCTCCGAGCAGCTGCTGGGTGCCAGGCCCTGGTGCGGCCAGAGGGCGTGAGCTCCCTCAGAGGAGCTGCCCAGACACTCCAGGCAGCACGGTGTGCCTTCTCAAGGTGCAGCCTCAGAGCCCAGGGAGGCCTTGCTCACAGCCACACGGTCTGCTCCTTGGGCTCATTTGGGGCTCATGGCCCTTCCCTGAAGAGGTATATTCAGTCCTTCTCTAGTCCTGGCTCCAGTGTCATGTCCGGCCAGCTGGGATGGCCCCCAGGGGTTCCACAGGGCAGGGCCTGTGCCTGTGGGACAAGTGTCAGCGGCACAGGTGGTGCCCAGGACTAATGCCCCTGAGCTCGGCGTGGCACCAGGTGATGTGAACCCCTAATACCGCTCAGCCGAACAGCAAGCGCCAGGCGGGGCCTGGCCATGGGCTCTCCTTCAACACCTAGGCTTCTTCTCCAGGGAGGGAGCTGGGGTGGGGTGGAGCCTGCAGACCCGAAGATTCTTCCCTGACTGGGGCTTGCCTCAGAGGCCCTGGGACTGACTGGGGTTCTAAATCAATTCATTCTCACATGGTGGACCCATGGGTTCTCTGAAACCCCTGCCCCCAATCACTGCATCACTGGGGACTGTCCCCCACCCTAGGCAGTTCCTTAGGAAATGGTGTCTTGGTTCCAGCTGCTGTAACAGAATACCTGAGGCCGGGTAATTTATAAACAATGAGAATGCATTGCTCGCAGCTCCGGGGACTGGGAAGTCCAAGATCAAGGCACCGGTGGATACAGTGTCTGGCTCCTCACAGGTGGTGCCATCTGCATGCCCTCACATGGAAGGGGTATGCAGCTGCCTCCAGCCCCTCTTGTAAGGGCACTAAGCACATTCAAAAGGGCAGAACTCGCATGACTTAACCACTTCCCAAAAGGCCCCACCTCTTCATACCCTCACATTGGGGATTCCGTTTCAACACAGGAACTCAGGGACATCAGCATTAGACCACAGCAGGCATCTCCATCATGGCCAGCAACTTAGTCTGGGAACCCAGTCACATCCAGCCCTCTGCAAAGCCCATGCAGCCACCCAGAGCAGAGTCCCAGATAACCTCAAAGGTGTGAGTAGGGCTGTCCCAGGGACTGTCACAGTCCCCTTCACTAACAACTCAGGGACACATTAACAAACACTGACATGGCCCCTCATCTTCAGATCCCTCAAGCAGATCTCAGGCCTCTGCATCTCCCAACCCTGCAGGGCTCCTGAGAGGTTCTCCAGGAGGGGCAACCCCCTCACTCCTCGGAAGTGTCCCATGCACCCACAGCACCCTCCAAGCAATCCCCTCCCCCATTTCTAGCTCCCGACCACTGACTCACCCACCCATGGGTCAAGGGGGTGAGCAGCTGGGTTCTCAGTCAAGAGCCCCAGTTGGGATGTACCCCTGCTGGAAGCTCATACTTCACACCTGGAAACTCAAATGCTTCCCCACAACACCGAGACTCAGGCCAGCACTTCACCTACAGCCTAAAAAACCCTGACAGGTAGGTGCTGTCACCATCCCCCTTGACAAGAGGGGAAACAGAGGCTCAGAAAGGCTAAGCAACTGCTCATGGACAACAGCATGGGGAGGCCAGGCTTGCAGGGTCAATCACCTCCACAACTCTGCTTCTAACCATGCCGAGGAGCAGAGGGGCTTCTGCTGGCCACCTGGGCTTCCCATTGTCACACTCATGACGACATGTATCTTTCCTCTGCTCCTGCCCCCTCCTCTTTTGCAGGTCCCTGAGCCCTCTTGTGTCCCCTGGTGTTTCAGGAGGACCCTGCACTGTCTCATTCATGCTCAAGACAAAATCTGCCACGGCCCAGCTCCCCACCTGCCCCTGCCCATCCCCCACCATGGGCCCTACTGATGAAGCCATGCCTTGTACCCAGCAGTAGAGGAAAGCAGGCCTCACTCCCTATCATGCCACCCTCCATCCCCACGCATCCAGGCTGCTTGGCTCACAGCCCACTACACAGCGTCTTTGTGAAAAGGGCTCCATTTTCACTCTCCAGGACTCAGGTTGGGGTCCTGGGGCCCTAGGCCAGGAGATGGATCCAATCAGGAAACTTTGAAAGGCATGATGAGAGGACCCCCAGCCACAGCGGGGCCCTTGCCTGTGGCTGGGTGGGGTGCCTGACGCCATCTTCTTCAGTATCCCATCCTGGGCCTTCAGGTAGGACCAGACAGGTGGGACGTTTAAGTGGAAATGAAAGGATCTGAGGGATAAGCTACCCCCCACTACAGACCAACAGACCTTTACCAAGTGGGCAAGCTGACAGCAGTTCAGCAAAGGAGGACAAAGAAATCCCATGTGTCAGGGGCAGAGAGCCACGGGCAATGTCAGGAAAGACCAGCAGAGGCCAACAGTGAAGAACCCCATGGGACAGACCAAGCAGCCTGAAGTTTACCCCAAAAGCTCTAGAGGAGCCACTGAAGAGTTTTAGGGGGTGGCAGTAACATGGTCAGTTTTAGATCTCTGATAGCTTTTGACCCAACACTTCCACTTTTACAACCTAAACTAAGCCAAAACACCTGAGATCAGCACATTATTTGCATAATGGAGATGTCACAAATGGCCTCCATATTCCCATTCCTATGCCAGCATGTGGATTTGCTCCTCAGCCCAGCCCAGCACCTGGAGAGCCCAGTTGAAGGTCCCCAGTCAGTAGGAGCCTGAACCCTTTCTTGTAGCCTCAGCGGGAGATGGGTGTGTGCTCCTGGACTTACGTAGGATGGCTGACAGCGAGGGGCCGGTGGAACGGTAAGACTAGTGCATCAGCCAGGCTTGGTGGCTTACACCTGTAATCCCAGCACTTTGGGAGACCAAGGCAGGCAGGTCTAACTTGAGGCCAGGAGTTTGAGACCAGCCTGGCCAACATGGTGAAACCCCATCTCTACTAAAAAATGCAAAAAATTAGCTGGGTGTGGTGGTTTATGCCTGTAATCACAGCTACTCAGAGGCTGAGGTGGGAGAATCACTGGAACCCGGGAGGCAGAGGTTACAATGAGCCAAGACCACACCACTGCACTCCAGCCTGGAGACAGAGCAAGACTCTGTCTCAAGAATAAATAAATAAATAAATACAGACTAGTGACTCATAGGGGGCAGAAGCTTCTCAATGAATTAATAGCTCCTCTTGCTTTTGTGGACAGCTGCACCCCACTATTTAAATAATGATTTACCCTTCTGGATTAAAATCTAAACAAAGGCCAGGCATGATAGCTCATGCCTGTAATCCCAGCACTTTGGGAGGCTGAGATGTGTGAATCACTTGAGCCCAGATGCTCAAGACCAACCTGGGCAACATAGTGAGACTCCATCTCTACAGAAAATTTAAAAATTAGCCAGGTGTGGTGATAATGGTACATACCTGTGCTCTCAGCCTCTTGGGAAGCTGAGGTGGGAGGATCACTTGAGCCTGAGAGGTCGAGGCTGCAGTGAGCTATGATTTCATCACTGCACTCCAGTCTGTGTAGCAGAGTAAGACCCTGTCTCAAAAAAAAAAAAAAAACATAAAAATAAACATAAATGAAATACAGCAATTTAGACAACAGTTTGGTTTAAATCAAGAGCCATTAGCACTCCTAGACAACCTTTTCATCTAGAACGTGTCTTTATAGTTGATCGTTTGATCTTACACATGGAGACCCTTGACAGACCTGCCAAGAGGCTACTGAAGACCTGGATAAAGTATCTATGGGGTAACACCCAGACAGAAGGTAACTGAGCCATGGAAATTCAAATGTTTAGAGGTTGAAGAAATAAGGAAAATCTGTCAAGGGCATTGAGAAAGAGTTTCTGGAAGTCAAAAAGGAAACTATGGAAAAGATAGAGGCTGTTAAAGAAAGACTCAAGAAGCAGCAGCCAAGCAACAGCATCACATGCTGCTGAGAAAGTCAGTAAGAACCAGGAACTGGCCCGTGGGTTGGGCAATGTGAACATCAATAATGACCTCAAAAGAGGGAATTCCAGTGAAATGTTGGGGATGGAAGTCTGCCTGAAGATGATTCCAAAGCAAATGGAAAGACCAACTATCCAAAGGAAAAATGCTTAAGAAACGGTTCACAGAAGAGGAAATGTACATAGCTTGAACAAGTAAAAAGATGCTTATGGTGATTGACATGTTCCAATTATCTAAAAGAAGACCACATTGATATGCCATTTTTACCTCTTAGATTGACAGAAAAATAACTGTAATGTTTTGAAGCACAGCTGGGCCAACAAGCACTTGTCATTGCTGTTTGGAGTGAAAACTGATGCTCTCACATGGAAATGGATTTGGCGGTTGTCATCAAAATCACAAATATGTGAATGCCGTGACATGGCAATGTCACCACTAGCAAGTGATCTTCCCTTCACCCTTATGCACCTTCAAATGAAGTCTGCATACAGCTATTAGCCGCAGCAGTGTTTGATGGCAAAAGACTGAAAACAACCCATGTCTGTAAATAGGAAGCCAGGAAAATACATCACTGTTAACCTCCCCATTGAATACTCTGCCGCTGTAATAAGGATGCTTCATGTACTGATGTGGAAAGGCACCCTCACTCCACAATGCACAGACCAGCCCACGCTCCCACCAGCATGGTTCAGGGGTCCCACAGATCCTTGCCAACACTTAGCATCAGGATTATGTTCCTGCAGCAAGATATGTGCCACCAAAATGAGGAAATAAACCAAGAAAGATGATGTGGGTCAGCAGTCACAGGACTCTACACAGGGAAAGAACAGGAAGTCCTGGGAGACAGCCTCTCATCAGCACCCCAG
The DNA here is from genome assembly GCF_009761245.1 of Sapajus apella. Classification (NCBI taxonomy): domain Eukaryota; kingdom Metazoa; phylum Chordata; class Mammalia; order Primates; family Cebidae; genus Sapajus; species Sapajus apella. Next base: position 550,566 of record NW_022437146.1, on the reverse strand, counting down.
CACATGAAAGCCAGTGGGAGAACATGGCTCCAGGAGAAACCCAAACGGAGAGAGAGCTGGCAGGCATGGCTGTCCTGACACTTACCACAGAGTGCCTCTGGGGAACAGAAAACAGGAAAGGAAGGAAGTGAGAGTGGGAATGGTAGCTTTTGTTAAAAGGCTTTTAACACTATAAATTATTTTTTAAGTACTACTTTGATTTTTTTTTAATTGATTTTAAGCTGGGCATGGTGGCTTATGCCTGTAAACCCAGCACTTTGGGAGGCCAAGGCAGGAGGATAGCTTGAGGCCAGGAGTTCAAGACCAGCCTGGGCAACATACTGAGACCTTGACTCTACAAAAAATTTAAAAATTAGCCAGGCATAGTGGTGCACACCTATAGTTCCAGCTGCTTGGGAGGCCGAGGCAGGGGGATCACTTGAGCCCAGGAGTTCAAGGCTGCAGTGAGCTATAATTGTGCCACTGCACTCCAGCCTGAGTGATAGAGTGAGACCCTGTCTCCCCCGACCCCCTCCAAAAAAAAACTCCTCAAACATTTTACAACCAAAAAGTACAGTAAATCATTATAAAGCGTAGGGTAGAGCTCCCAAATCTGAGAGGGCCTACAGCCTGGCAAGAGAGCTCTGCATCTGGAGAAATAAGCAAGAAAATGGGAAAGAGGAGTACACAGACAGTGAAAGGCGGGTCTCTCTCAAATGTGACGTTCCTCCAAAATAATAAGATCCCAGACACATGCAGCTACCAGAGGAGGAAACACCCTGGGGCTGGGGCTGAGGCTGGGGCCCCAGAGAGGGAGAGCCCTGGAAGCTCCTGGGGCAGTGAGGATGAAGGGTATTTGCCAAGCATCAGGAGCAGGAATCTCAAAAAGCAGGCACAGGAAAGGAGCAAAGGGAGCTCCATGGATCCCCTTCCCAGGAAAATGAGTGCACGGGGTAAAAATGATTTTTTTAAGTCTCTGGAAATTGTCTTAAAAGCATAGAGCAAATGAAGAAAAATTGATTCAAGAAAAATCTTCTAAAGCTCAGTAAGAACAGCGAGCACTATGATATTTGAACTATTACCACTTCCTCACTCCTCACTCTCAGCTCAGAGTGACAAAAGCTCCATGTCAGGTGGGTGAAGCCAACAACACAAAGCTCCCAGGCAAGGCTGCCATATCTCCAGGGGAGGGGCAGGCTGCCAGCATCTCTTTCCCCATGGCCCAGCTCTGTGTTAGAAGCTAAATCCCGAGAGGGAGTGCAGCTGAGAGGCCAGGGCCCCCTCCTCCACTCAGCCCTCCATTGTAGAGTGGAGATTCTGCCCTAGGCACTTCAGTCTGAGAACACTGGGTCCCTGGTCACGCTGGCTCCAGCTCCCTCAGGGTGGAAATTCCATGCTGGGAGACGCAAGCCAGGAAGATCAGAGGCTACAGTCCCCACCCAATCTACTCAGCAAGCAAAGGTGTCACTCTGAGAAAGTGGACCATTGTCCCCATCACCCAGGATGGAGCAGTGACTGAAAAATTTTGCCCAGGAGGGGAGAGGCAAGGCATAAGAAGAGACAGCGTCTAAGTCCTCCCCAAAGGCGTTGCCTTTCTTTGAACACAATGTAGGTAAGTTCAAGGCTAAGGGCACTCAAAAAACAACATAGAGGCTAGGTGCAGAGGCCCACACCTGTAATCCTAGCACTTTAGGAGACAGAGGTGGATGGATCACCTGAGCTCAGAAGTTGGAGACCAGCCTGGCCAACATGGGTGAAACCCCGTCTTTACCAAAAATATAAAAAATTAGCCTGGTGTGGTGGCACATGCCTGTAATCCCAGCAACTTGGGAGGCTGAGGCAGGAAAATCATCTGAACTCAGGAGGCAGAGGTTGCAGTGAGCCAAAATTGTGCCACTGCACTTCAGCCTGGGTGACAGAGTTGGACTGTCTAAAAACAAAACAAAACAAAAATAGAGATCGTGTTGGTAAGTAATTAATAGGTAACTAGTAGCTTCAACAGAGCAACAAGCTAAACCATCAGCCAGCCAATTTACCAGATAGAACCATGGAGAAAAGCAGCCACAAAGAGCCCTCATGGGGTCAGAGTGAACCTGAAAGACTGGCCTTCCAAGCTGCACCTGCAAAGGTCCCTGCATTTAATTGAATCAAACTGTGGAGAAATATGAGTTCCACGACATTGTCATAACAGTAGAACAATCATCCAGCAATTGGTGGTGCCTGACAGCTGGTGCGATACCAACAAAGGCAGACAGTTAACAGAATTATGAGGGAAAGGGACAGCCAGAGAGAGCCCTGCTAAAGCCTCTGTCACCCAAGGATGACTGTGAGCATGCCCAAGACCCCCTCTGAGGAGCAACATCATCAGAGACATCACCTCGCAAGTGAAACAGATTGCATTAAAATAGTCCAGTTAAACCAGGCCTGGTGGCTCACGCCTGTAATCCCAGCACTTTGGAAGGCCGAGGTGGGCAGATCACAAGGTCAAGAGATCGAGACCATGGTGAAATCCCGTCTCTACTAAAAAATACAAAAAATTAGCTGGGCGTGGTGGCGCGCGCCTGTAGTCCCAGCTACTTGGGAGTCTGAGGCATGAGATTGCTTGAACCCGGGAGGCGGAGGTTGCAGTGAGCCGAGATCGCATCACTGCACTCCAGCCTGGCGCCTGGCAGGCAACAGAGTAAGACTCTGTCTCAAAAAAACAAAAAAGTCCAGTTAAGTCTCATGCTTTTCCCTGGCACAAGGCCGGCACCAGACGCCTTTGCTCTCTAATTTTTGCCAATTTGCCAGTAAAACTTTATTTACCAAAACAGACAGCTAGCCCATGGGCAGTAGCTTGCTGATTTAATTTTTTTTTAATACTGCCTTGTTTATCCTGATTTCCTCTCGAGCCTGGGCATCCCTGGAAAGTTGCTTAATTAAGAAGCCAAGGGGCCGGTCGTGATGGCTCACGCCTGTAATCCCAGCATTTTGGGAGGCCGAGGCGGCAGATCGTATGACGACAGGAGTTTGAGACCAACCTGGCCAACACGGTGAAACCCCATCTCTACTAAAAACACAAAAATTAGCCGGGCGTGGTAGTGCACGCCTGTAATCCCATCTACTCGGCTGACTGAGGCAGGAGAATTGCTTGAACCCGGGAGGCGGAGGTTGCAGTGTCAGGGCGAGACTACGTCTCAAAAAAAAAAAAAAAAAAAAAAAAAGGCCGTGGCCCGAGCCGGCCCGCGCCGAACCGCCAGGGGTCGCTCTCTCCCCGGTACCGCCCACTCCGCTCCACAGGAGTCCGGGACACAGGGGATTCCGGAAGCCGCGCTGGGCGTCCTGAGTGCCGGGCGTCAGATTTTATCCTTCACCCTCCTCTTGCCTCTGTCCTCCTCCGTACCCCCGCCCCCCATCAATTGCCCACCAACCTGTGTCCATTTCTCCCCCGAGATGCCCTGCGATCTGTTCCCTACTTTCCGTCACGAAGCCCTCCCCCAGGTCTGGCCTCAGCTGCTCCCACCTCAAGAGGTTTTTCTCACCTTTTGATTTTAGGGCAGGCCTCACAGCGTGAAAGCCTGACCTAAAATCAAAGCTGATTATAGTTCCTGCTCACAAACAATCCTTCTCTTCAGACAGACCTGAGCTTCCTTCCCAGGAAGCTGGTGAGCTGGAGGGAGAGCCCTCATGACCTTTTGGGGGGATGTGGATGAGAAAGCACCTCACTCACGTGCAAATGTGAGAGAGACCAGAAAACGCAACCATCAAGATTAGTAATATTTTAATGCCATATTTTTTAAAATCAAAGTTAATGCAAAAAGTCCGTGAACAAAATACCAACATTTTCAATAAAGACAGGATTAGATTTTTCTTTTGACCTCAGGCTCCAGTCCTCTGACTGACCTTGTCGTTGACCTTTTAAAATGTTGTATTAAAATATTATTTATGCTGATGACTGAGATTTGGGGGACGCTTCTCCAATTTCGCACCTGAAGCAACCACCTCATTCACTTCACCCTAGTCCCAGCCCCAGTAGAGACATTCAGTAAACCAGTAATAGGCGGGGGCAGTGGATCACACCTGTAATCCCAGCACTTCGGGAGGCTGAGGCGGGCAGATCACCTGAGGTCAAGGGTTTGAGATGAGCCTGGCCAATGTGGTGAAACGCTGTATCTACTAAAAATACAAAAATCAGCCAGGCATGGTGGCTTGTGCCTGTAATCCCAGCTACTTGGGAGGCTGAGTCAGGGGAATCACTTGAACCCGGGAGGCAAAGGTTGCAGTGAGCCGAGATTGCACCATTGCACTCCAGCCTGGGCAACAAGAGTGAAACTCCCTCTCAAAAAAACAAACAAACAAAAACAGGCCAGGTGCAGTGGCTCACGTCTGTAATCCCAGCACTTTGGGAGGCCAAGGCGGGAGAATCACTTGAGGTCAGGAGTTTGATGCCAACCTGGCCAACTTGATGAAATCTGTCTCTACCAAAAATATAAAAATTAGCTGGGAGTGGTGGCAGGCACCTGTAATCCCAGCTACTCAGGAGGCTGAGACAGGAGAATAGCTTGAACCTGTTCAAGTTTGCAGTGAGCAGAGATGGGGCCACTGCACTTCAGCCTGGCCGACAGAGTGAGACTCTTCTCAAAATAAAGAAAAGAAAAAACAAGTAGTAATTTCAGAAAGTGGTAAGATCTAGAGAGAATTAAACATGGCCATGTGACCCAGCAATTCCACTCTCCTAGGTAGTCCACTCTAAAAGAAATGACAACATACAGTCACACAAAAACTTGCAAACAAATGTACATAGCAACACTACTCACAATAGCCAAGGAGTGGGGAACAAACAAAATGTACTTCAGTGGATGAATGGCTAAGCAAAATGTGGCTGCGATCTCATAAAATATACATTTGATCTTCATCTGGCTTCCTGGACAACTCCTAGAATCCTTAGAATCTCCACAGTGGTGTCTTTCGTATGCTAAAGAGATGGGTGAAAGGGGGGAGCACTCAGGTAGCTCCAGAATGGTCTGGTCACCAGGTAGCTCCAGGATGGGGCTGGTCACCAGAAAGACCAAGGCAGGACTAGAGGGCTGGGACTTTCAGCCTCACTTTCCCACACCCTCCAGAGAAGGGAGAGGAGCTGAAGGTTAAGTTGGTCACCAATGGCCAATGATTTAACCAGCCATGCCCACGTAATGAAGCCTCCATATAACCTCCAGGATAGCTGAACACATGGAGGCTCCTGGAGGGTGGCATTCCCAGGGAGTGCATAGAATCTTCGTGTCCCTTTCCCTATACCTCACCCATGCATCCCTTCATCTGTGTCCTTTGCAATATCCTTTATAATAAACCAGCAAATATAAGTGTGTCCTGAGTTCTGTGAGCCACTCTAGCAAATTAATTTAATTCAAGGAGAGCGTCATTGGAACCCCAACTTAAAGCCGGTCCATCAGAAGTTCCTAAGCCCCAACTTGGGAGTGGCATCAGAAATGGGGGCAGTCTTGGGGATTGAGCCCCACCCTGTGGGCTCTGACGCTCTCTCTAGGTAGATAGTGTTGGAACAGAATTGAAGGGTACCAGCTGGAACTGATTGCCTGCTTGCTGGTGCGGGAAAAGCCCCCACACATTTGGTCACAGAAACCTTCTGTGTTGATTTGTGTGACAGCCAAAAGAACACGGTTGAGTTCTTCCACATTCAGTAGCATATTCATACGATTGAATATTATTCAGCCATTAAAAGGAATGAAGTTCTGACACAGGCTCCAACATGGATGAACCTAAAAGCATTGTGCCGAGGGAAAGAAGCCAGACACAGAAGGTTACACACTGTATGATTCCATTTTTAGGAAACATCTAGAACAGGTAACTCCAAAGAGTGATTGCCAGGGATTGGGATGGCAGGGAGTGACACTAACGGTATGAGTTTCCTTTTTTGGGGGGACATTTAATAGAATTCAATTGTGGTGATGGTTGTACAACCTTGTGAACATAGTCAAAACCACTGATTGTACACTTTAAGATGATAAATTTTATATTATGTGAATTACATCTCCATTTAAAGAAATGGGGGCCGGGTGTGGTGGCTCACACCTGCAATCCCAGCACTTTCTGAGGCCGAGGTTGGAAAGATTGCTTGAGCCTAGGAGGTCAAGGCTGCAGTGGCTGTGATAGTACTACTGCACTCTAGCCTGGATGACAGAGTGAGACTCTGTCTCTAAATAAATAAATACATTTAATTTTTTTTTTTTTTTTTTTTTTTGAGACAGGGTTTCTCTCTTGTTGCCCAGGCCGGAGAACAATGGCGCCATCTCAACTCACTGCAATCTACGCTTCCCGGGTTCAAGTGATTCTCCTGCCTCAGCTTCCCAAGTAGCTAGGATTACAGGCATGCGGCACCACACCTGGCTAATTTTGTATTTTTAGTAGAGACGGGGTTTCTCCATGTTGGTCAAGCTGGTCTCAAACTCCCAACCTCAGGTGATCCGCCTGCCTCAACCTCCCAAAGTGCTGGGATTACAGGTGTGAGCCACCTCGCCCAACATTATAAATTTAATTTAATTTAAAAATAAAGAAAGGAAAGCAGACTGATAAATAAGGACTGGGAGTTGAGATGTTAGGGAGACCAGAACAGCCTCTCTGAAGTAGAAACACTTGATGGGACCTCAGTGACCACAGGAGCCAGCTGGGGATTAAGCTGGGGAGAGAATATTCTGTGCAAAGGCACGGACACATGCAAAGGCCCTGAGGTAGAAAAAACCTCCTGGAGTCATTCATTCACTCTGCAAATCGTTATTCAATGCCTGGTTGGAGCTAGGCACTGTTCCCTGGGGATATAGCAGAGAGTAAAGTGTCCTAGAGTATGAGTCTGAAAGCACCTAAGGGCTAGAGAGGAGAGTAAAGTAGGGAGGGAGAGAGTGTGCAATGGGAAGGGCCATGTCATATACGGGCCAGGGAAAGCCTGACTAAGAAAGTGACATTTGAGCAAAGGGCAGTGGGATGGTGGGGAATGACCACAGAGAGGAGGAGGGACCCACACAGCCAGAGCCTGAGGCCATGGCAGGACGGGGGACCTGGACTGCGAGGGTAGGGAGAGCTGCAGGAGGAGACCGCCAACAAACAAGTGACCTGGCTGGGTTCCTTTTCAAAAGATCAAGAGCGCTCTGGAGGCTGTGGGTTCTGTGCCCCCGACCCCCACATTGGCAGAGCTAGATAGCAAACTTTATGTAGCAGGTGGGGCTATTCTTTAAAGAAACCCTGGCATCACACAAGTCCCAGATATGACACTGGTTGGGGCTGACCAGCTCTGGGTGTTCAGATGCCCCAGGGTCCTTTAGTGGAGCCTGGCCAGAGCTCCCAAATCCAGCAGCCGAAGGAGCTGTCGCTGCAGCACTTTGGCAGAGATAGGGTCCCAGGCCCCAGCCCTAGGACTCAGGCTCAGGGATCCAGTGGGCCCAGCAGCCACTTTGGTAACATGTGTCCCCTGGTAATGCTGACCCAGGTGGTCCACAGCCCCCACACTTCGAGAACACAGCCCGGGCTTTGCAGAGCACAGTGTTAAAGCCACTAACCAGGCAAAGGCGCAAAGTGGTGGACCCAGATCCCACCCCAGGCCCCTTAAACCTGGCCTGCATGATAGCTGCAATTTAGTTAATTAGCAGCAAACATTTAGAATTGGGAGCTGGGACATCCCAGCCTGGATTTCTAGCTTCTCTTGAAAATCACCTTCTGCTGGCTCTGGCCACATCTCCTAACAGCAGTGTGACACCATCCCTGGGGGCTTCTCAGGCACTCATGTGTCCCAGCTGGGCTGTGGCCTGTTGGTATCTTCTGATACCAACTGAATAGCATAAACAACAGAGCTTTATTTCTTGCGCTTTTGGAAGCTGGGGAGGTCAAGGCACCAGTTAAGTCAGTATCTGGTGAGGGTCCCAGCCCAGTTCATAGAAGGCACCTTCTCACTATGTTCTCACATGGCTGAAGGGGTGAGGCAGTTCTCTGGGCAGGGAGGGAGGAAAGAAGGAAACACTGGGGAACCCACACAGGAGCAGAGGGAAGCAGAGAGATCAAGGACTTAGCTCCTGAGAGTTTCCCCTAGGCCGCAGCTGAGAGTCACTTCTTTCAGTGACTGCCCTACCCAGCCCTGCTCTACCTGGGGATGCTAACTGGAGGCCTTTAGCAAAAGAATGTCTTCTACCTCTTGGCCTGGGCAGGTGTCAGGGAGGATTGCCAAGGAGGTAACATCTGTGCTAAGAGGAAGTTGAGAAGGAAGAAAGCCGGGCTGTAGGGCTTGCAGGCCCAAGGGTGGCCGGTGGGCAGTGGGAGCCACCAGACCTCTCTCTCCATCTCTCCCAGGGGCTGTTCTGGGAAGGCTGCGCCTGCAAGAGAAGCGAGCTCTGCATGACTCCAGCAGAAAGGAGATTTACTAGAAGGACGTCAGGTGGCTCACAAGCTCAAGAGGAAGGTGGAGAATCAGGCTCAGGCAGGAACCAAGGCCCAAGGACACCCAGGGCCTCCCGGAAACGACCCACCTGCTGCAGAGGTCTGTAACACACACCTGCCATCGTGCCCTGGGATGCTCCACGGCTCCACTGCCCCATGAAGCGCCTCCACCAGAACCCAGGCCTCAGGAGGGCAACCTGAGGGCTGTGTGCCTGCCGACCGGCTCCCAGGGTGGAAGCATGTCAGGCTGTATCTTTGATTTCAGGCACCAGAGGCCAGGGTGTCTGTGTGACCAGTGAAGGAAGAAGAGAAGCCTCAGGCCAAGTGCCCCCCACCCTGCTCTGAGCTTAGACTCAGAGGGGAGCCTTTTCTTCCCTCCTCTTTTCCTTCCCTCCTCTTCTCCCTCCCTCCTTCTCCTCTCTCCTTCCCTTCTTCAAAATTAAATAATTTTCTCTAATCATATTAATAATATATTATTAATTTTAACTTTACTTAAAAATGCAAAGGAAAGGTAAAAATCAGCAAAAATTCATTATCCAGAGATTACTGTTACGCTCCTATTAATATACTTCTAGAAATCATTAACATTTGTCTTGAGGTGCCTACCTACACATAAATAATGCCATGTCTATGCATTAACATAATCCAAATGATTTTTCTAATGTGATTTCTCCTTTTCTACTTGACCTCTCCCCTTCTTCCTCCCCCTCCACCCAACCACCACCTACCTGAGGTAACCTAATAGGTGCCCCTCCATACTTTTCTCCATACTTTAAATAATCATCACATACACAAATACACAAACACACGCATGGGGTTTGGGTCATTTACAAAAATATGCTTCTATTATTGATACTTTACTGCATCTTGTGTTTCTCACCCACCAATATTGGCAATCCCTACCAGGCAACAAAAAACCTTTTTTTATGGTTTTTAAATGGCTGCATAAGTTCCATTGTATATATTATATGATTATAATTGTTTCAGGAAACAAGGCCCAAGGACACCCCAGGGCCTCCTGGGAAACGACCCACCTGCTGCAGAACTCTGCAACACCTGCCATGTTAATGAATATAATTGATTAACACAAATGTTAATGATTATAATTGATTCAGCCATTCTACTATTCATGAGTATTCATTTTGCTTTTACTTTTTTTAGAGGGGAGACAAAAACAATTCTGTAATAAACATTCTTATACACAGCTACCACAGACTGTTGATATTATTCCTATGAGATAAATTCCCAGGAGGAAGATTGCTGGGTTGAAGATCAGATCTTTTTAGTAGTAGTAGTAGTAGTAGTAGCAGTAGTATTTGAAACAGGGTCTCCCTCTATTGCCTAGGCTGGAGTGCAGTGGTGCAATCGTGAATCATGGCATACTGCAGCCTCAACCTCCTGGGCTCAAGTGATCCTCCCACCTCAGCCTCCTAAGTAGCTGGGACCACAGGCACACGCCACCACACCTGGCTAATTTTTTTATTTTTTGTCTTGCAATGTTGCCCAAGCTGGTCTCAAACTCCTGGGCTCAAGTAATCCTCCAGTCTCAGCCTCTGAAAATGGTGGGATTACAGGCATGAGCCACTACAGCTGGCCCCAGCTAATTTTTTTTAAAAATCTTTTGTAGGCATGGACTCTCTTATGTTGTCCAGGCTGGTCTTGAGCGCCTGAGCTCGAGTGATGCCCCTGCCTTGGCCTCCCAACCATGAGCCCCCATACCTGACCTTAATTTTAATTTAGGTTCCTTTCAACTAGCCTTGTGGGAGAATACCCTGTTCCTCATATTCTTATCAGTAATGGGAGATTTTGTTCTTTTTAATTTTCAGGTATTTCCCTGGGACGCACTCATTAAATACATCATAACACACAGGCTCTTTTGAAACTAGCTAGTTTTTCATTTAACAATATGTCATGGGCAGATTTCCATATTCCTATGGAAATGTTGCACCTGTCAGCATCCACCTTCCTTCTACTGGTAACAGCATCCCATTTCATTTTCAGAAATAAACATTGGTCCAACGTGTCTACTTTCAGTGAAATTTTAAGCAAGGATATCTTACGTGAAAATAAACTAAATTTAAAAGCTGTCGTATCTCTGAAAACACTTTAAGCCTTGAGAGAGATGTGACTGTGATCTGAATCACATAGCATGTGGTTGTAGCGTCTGTTTCTTAGATTATAGCTTAACTCCCTTCCTTGTTGTCTGTGTTCTGTAAATGACTGGAAGAGCTCATAGACCAGATTGCCTCCCCTTCCAATCGCCGATCATCGTTAGAGATTAGCTGCCTGCTTTGTTGTCCTGTATCTAACTCACACCAGACAGCATAAAATTCTCCGTGACTATTACATCGTCAGTGTGAATTGTTACATATTCCTTCCCCTCAACAAAAGACCACTCTAACTAATCAGATTGTTGTGACTGTACATGAAGCCTTATATTAAAAGATGTTAAAATTCTGATAAGCGTCCCTAAACTTTGTCTATGTAATGATCCCAAATGTTTACCCTTCAGAACGCTAACTTCCATTCTTTGAAATCTGTGTTTTCTAGGCAGATATCCTCAAACTTGTGCTTCAATAAACTTTTTTTTTTTTTTTTTTTTTTTTTGGGACGGAGTTTCGCTCTTGTTACCCAGGCTGGAGTGCAATGGCGCAATCTCGGCTCACCGCAACCTCCGCCTCCTGGGTTCAGGCAATTCTCCTGCCTCAGCCTCCTGAGTAGCTGGGATTACAGGCACGCGCCACCATGCCCAGCTAATTTTTTGTATTTTTAGTAGAGACGGGGTTTCACCATGTTGACCAGGATGGTCTCGATCTCTTGACCTCGTGATCCACCCGCCTCGGCCTCCCACAGTGCTGGGATTACAGGCTTGAGCCACCGCGCCCGGCCTGCTTCAATAAACTTACTTTTTTTTTTTGAGACAGAGTCTTGCTCTGTCACCCAGGCTAAAGTGCAGTGGCGTGATCTCGACTCACTGCAACCTCCACCTCCCGGGTTCAAGTGATTCTCCTGCCTCAGCCTCCCAAGTAGCTGGGATCACAAGCTCCTGCCACCACGCCCAGCTAATTTTTGTATTTTTAGTAGAGACGAGGTTTCACTGTGTTGGCCAGGCTAGTCTTGAACTCCTGACCTTGTGATCTACCCACTTCAGCCTCCTAAAGTACTGGGATTACAAGCGTGAGCCACCACACCCAGCCTCAATAAACTCACTTTAAGCTAGATTCTGGGTTGGGCGCAGTGGCTCATACCTGTACTTCAGCCCAGAAGTTCAAGATCAGGCTGGGTAACATGACCGGAACCTGTCTCTACAAGCAAACAAACAAAAATTAACCAGGCATGGTGGCACGCGCCTGTAGTCCCAGCTACTCAGCAGGCTGAGTTGGGAGGATGGCTTGACCCTGGCAGTTTGAGGCTTCAGTAAGCCACAACTGCTCCACTGCACCGCAGTCTGGGTAAGAGAGAAAGACTCTGTGTCATAAATAAAAGAAAATAAATAAACTAGATTCTGACCCTTTTGATTATTTCAGGTTGACTCTTACTTCTCCTGTCCAAGGAGAGAACTTGTGACCCAAACTGGGCTAGCCAAATTCTCTCAAAAAGAAGACACATCACAGTCACTACCCCATAGCAATTCTACATTCCAGTTGGGATTCGGTTCCACATCCTGGGACTGATTTTCCGTGGGGAGTTCAAGGGGCCAATCCAGGGATAATCACTGGCTCTCCCCTCCAAGTCATCCTCCTTTTCAAAAGAAAGCCTGTGTTGGGCGGGCATGGTGGCTCACAAATATAATCCCAGCACTTTGGGAGGCCAAGGCGGGCGGATCACCAGAGGTCAGGAGTTCGAGACCACCCTGGCCAATATGGTAAAATCCCGTCTCTACTAAAAATACAAAAATTAGCTGGACATGGTGACACGCGCCTGTAGTCCCAGCAACTCGGAGGCTGGTGCAGAAGAATCGCTTGAACCAGGGAGATGGAGGTTGCAGTGAGCCGAGATCGCTCCACTGCACTCCAGCCTGGGCAACAAAGCAAGATTCTGTCTCAAAAAAAAAGGCCTGTGTTTGCACCTCCCTCCTCCTTATAGAAGGTTGGGAAATTCAAAAGCCTCATTTCATTGTGACCATCTTTGATCATTGCTTTTAAATGTAATGTGCCTAGTGTGCATCCAGCTGTAAGGCTCTCTATTAGACAAAAGCCACACCCACATTTGTTTCTGAGATAAGCCATTGGCGTACATTGGGCTGAGAACTGGTGCTGTGGAATGAGCCCATAGGATTCTGAAGTGTCTGGGATGTGCATTCTTAAGATTCTTATGGGCTCACTTGTTTTGCAGAGGTTCTTAGGAAGTAGGCACACCCTTACATCTTTCTTAGCCTTTTAGATCTTTGCCTTTACTTTCATAATATTTTACTGGTAAAGAGTGGAGATGCGTTTGTTTTTTTTTTTTTGAGATGGAGTCTCGCTCTGTTGTCCAGGCTGGAGTGCAGTGATGCAATCACACAGTTCAAAGCAATCTCTGCCTCCTGGGTTCAAGCAATTCTCCTACCTCAGCCTCCCAAGTAGCTGGGACTACAGGTGTGCACCACCACACTGGCTAATTTTTTGTGTGTTTTTAGTTGAGACAGGATTTTACCATGTAGACCAGGCTGGTCTCGAACTCTTGGCTGCAGGTGATCTGCCCACCCTGGCCTCCCAAAGTGCTGGGATTACAGGCATGAGCCACTGTGACAACCAAGACTAGGGATTTTTTAAAAAAGTTTTTCAACTACAGGTAGTTCTAGCTTTTAAATATTTTACCTAAATTCTGCTTCAAAACTAAACATTTTTAATTCATTTTGTCTCATATTTTATCATAGGCAGATATTAAAAAGGCAGTTGATACCATACATTTAAAGAACTAACACCAATCCTACTCAAACTATTCCAAATAAATAGCAGAGGAGGGAAAAATTCCAAACTCAGTTCTCCAAGGCCAGTACTACCCTGATACCAAAATAAGCCAAACACACATCAAAAAGAGAAAACTACAGGCCAACACTCTGATGAAGATTGATGCAAAAATCCTCAACAAAATACTAGCAAACCAAATTCAACAACACATTGAAAAGGTCATTCATGGACTGGGCACAGTGGCTCATACCTATAATCCCAGCATTTTGGGAGGCTAAGGCAGGTGGATTGCTTGAGCCCAGGAGTTTGAGGCCAGCCTGGGTGACATGGCAAAACTTCTGTCTCTACAAACATTTTTTCAATTAACTAGGCAACAATAGCACTCCTGCACTCAATCATAGGTGACAGAGTAAGACTCTGTCTCAAAAAAAAGAGATCATTCATCATAATCTTGTGGTATTCATCCTAGGGATGTAACGATGGTTCAACATATGCAAATCAATCCATGTGTTCCATCCTATCAACCAAATGAAGGACAAAAACCATATGATCTTTTCAATTGGTGCTGAAAAAGCATTTGATAAAATTCAACATAACTTCTTGATTAAAAACCCTCAAACAACTGGGTATAGAAGGAACATACCTCAACACAATAAAAACCATACAGCACAGATTCCACAGCTAGTATCATACTGAACAGGGAAAACTGAAAGCCTTTCCTCTAAGATCTGGAATAGGACAAGGATGCCCACTTTCACCACTGTTATTCAATGTAATACTGGGATGCCTAGTTAGAATAATCAGACAAGAGAAAGAAAGGGCATCCAAATTGGAAAGGGAGAAGTCAAATTATTCTTGTTTGCTGATGATATGATGGTATATTTGGAAAAACCTAAAGATGTCACCAAAAAGCTTTAGAATGAATGAACAAATTCAGTAAAGTTTCAGAATGTAAAATCAACATGCAAAAATCAATAGCATTTCTATATGCCAACATTAAATAATCTGAAAAAGAAATCAAGAAAGTAATCTCATTTACAATAGCTACAGATAAGGTAAAATACCTATAAATAAAAGAAGTGAAAGATCTCTGTAATGAAAACTATAAAACACTGATGCAAGAAATTAAAGAGCACACAAAAAAATGGAAAGATATTCCATGTTCACAGATTAGAAGAATTAATATTGTTAAAATGTCCATACTACACAAAGCAACCTATATATTCAGTGCAATACTTATCAAAATACCAAGGACATCCTTTAGAGAAATAGAAAAAAGCAATTCTAAAATGCATATGAAACCACAAAAGAGTCAGAATAGCCAAAGCCATCTTGAGCAAAAAGAAAAAAACTAGAGGAATAACATCATCTGACTTCAAATTATACTACAGAGCTATGGTAAACGAAACAGTATGATACTGGCATAAAAGCAGGCACATACACCAATGGAACAGAATAGAGAACTCAGAAGTAAATCCATACCTCTACAGATAACTCATTTTCTACAAAGGTGCCAAGAGCATACAATGGGGAAAGGACAGTCTCTTCAATAAATGGTGCTGGGAAAACTGGATATTCATATGCAGAAGAATGAAACTAGACCTTATCTCTTACCATATACAAAAATCAAATCAAAATGAATTAAATATTAAAATCTAAGCCATCAAATTATAAAACTACTAAAAGAAAACATTGGAGAAGCTCTCCAGGAAGTTGGTCTGGGCAAAGATTTCTTGAGTAATACTCCAAAAGCACAGGCAACCAAACCAAGAATGGTCGAATGGGATTACATCAAGTTGAAAAGCTTCCACATAGCAAAGGAAACAATCAACAAAGGGAAGAGACAACCCACAGAATGGGAGAAAATGTTTGCAAACTATCTGACCAGGGACTAATAACCAGAATATACAAGGAGCTCAAACAATTAAATAGGAAAAACTCTGATAATCTGATTTTAAAATGGGCAAAAGATCTGAAAAGACATTTCTCAGAAGAAGACATATAAATGGCAAACAGGTATATAGCAAGAAGCCAGGGCAGGGTGCGGTGGCTCATGCCTGTAATCCCAGCACTTTGGGAAGCCGAGGCAGACAGATCGTTTGAGGTCAGGAGTTTGAGACCATCCTGGCCAACATGATGAAACCCTGCCTCTACCACAAATACAAAAAGTAGCTGGGCGTGGTGGTGGACACCTGTAATCCCAGCTACTGGGGATGCTGAGACAGGAGAATCACTTGAACCTAGGAGGTGGAGGTTACAGTGAGCCGAGATTGTGCCATTGCACTCAACCCTGGGCAACCAAGTGGGACTCAAAAGAAAAATGGGCAAAGAATGAGCAAACAATTCACACACACATCCAAAAAAGAAATTAGGGAGTCCTTAAATATATGAAAGAGTGCACATCCCCACTCCCAAAAAGAGAATTGCTAATTAAAATATCACCAATACATATTTTTGACCTATCATATTGTCAACCCCCTGTGTTGTCAGGTTTGTGGATAAATAGGCACCTGTATTAGTTGGCCCAGGCTGCCATAACAAAATACTATAAACTGGATGCCTTCAACAACAACAAAATTATTTTCTCACAGTTCTTGAGGCTGAAAAGTCTAAGATCAAAATGCTAGCAGATTTGGTTGCTAGAGATGGCCCCTCCAGGCTTGGAGACAACTGCCAGATTGCTGTGTGCTCCCATGTGGTGTCTCTTTTCGTAAGAGCACTAATCCCATTAGTGTGGTGCTCCACTCTCATCACTTCATCTAACCCTAATTAACTCCTATCCCTGTCTCTAAATAGCATCCATCACCCTGGGAGTTAGAGCTTCAGCATATAAGCCTGGGAGGGACATAAACATTCAGTCTGGAACAGCTCTCGTGAAGGTCCATTGTGTTATGTCTATCGAAATTTACACTGTATTTCACTTTTGACCAAACCATCCTGCTTCCTATTGATATGCCCATTGCTATGGGCTGAGCTATATCTCCCCCAAATTCATATGTTGGCGTCCCAACCCACAGTACCTCAGAGTGGGACTGTATTTGGAAATGGGGCCTTTAAAGAGGAAATTAAGGTGAAACAAGGTCATTAGTGTGGGCCCTAATACAATCTAACTGGCGTCCTTCTAAGAAGAGGAGATGGAGACAGACACACACATGTGTCCATTTGGATGTATCCATGTGCATGCGTCCACGTGGATGTATCCATGTGTACGTGTCCTGTGTGTATGTATCCATGTGCACGTGTCCTGTGTGGATGTATCCATTTGTATGTGTCCTGTGTGGATGTATTCCAAGCAAACATTTCCACGTGGACGTGTCCGGTGTGGATGTATCACGCGTGAAGGTGCCACATGTACGTGTGCTATCTGGTAGTCACCAATGCTGCTCACTGAAATTGCTGGTTTTCCTCCACCTAGGCTCGTGGCCAAATTGCATTTCTGCATCTCTGGAAGTCAGAAGCAGTCACATGACTCGCTTAAATCAATGAAATGTGAGCAGAAGTGACAGATGCCATGTTCTTTCTCCTGCCCCAGAGATCAGCAATGTACAGGCAGTGGCGGCTCTGTCAGGTGGGACCCTCAAGAGAAATTAACACTGAGCAAGGCTGCCAACAACCGGGAACAGACATGCAGTATGAGTGTGGGTGAAGCCACAAAGACTTTGGCATTGTTTGCTACCACATCATAACCAAACTTACCCTGACTGACACAGTTACTTATATTAAAAAATAAGATCCAGGCCAGGTGCAGTGGCTCACGTCTATAATCCCAGCACTTAGGGAGGCCGAGGCAGGCAGATCACGATGTCAGGAGACCAAGACCATCCTGGCCAACAAAGTGAAAGCCTGCCTCTACTAAAATACAAAAAATTAGTCAGGTGTGATGGCTACTGAGGAGCCTGAGGTAGGGGAATCGCTTGAATCTGGGAGGCAGATATTACAGTGAGCTAAGATCAAGTCACTGAACTCGATCTTTTTTTTGAGACAGAGTGAAACTCTGTCTCAAAAAAAAAAAAGAAAAAAGATCTGAATTAGGCCAGCCGTGGTGGCTCACACCTGTATAATCCTAGCACTTTGGGAGGCCAAGGTGGGCAGATCACCTGAGGTCAGCAGTTAAAGACCAGCTTGGCCAACATGGTGAAACTCCACCACTACTAAAAATACAAAAATTAGCCAGACATGGTGGCGCATGCCTATAATCCGAGCTGCCCCGGAGCCTGAGGCAAGAGAATTGCTTCAACCTGGGAGGCGAAGGCTGCAGTGAGCCGAGATCGCGCCACTGCCCTCCAGCCTGGGTGACAGAACGAGACTCAGTCTCAGAAATAATAATAAGATTTGAATTAAAAATAAAAACACACGTATCAGTCTGTATCCAGCCAGGAGAGAGAAACAACAGAGTAGGGGCACACCTCGTCTTGTTGCACATTGCTTTATTGCTCCTCACAGGTACTGCGTTTTTCCAAGTTGAAGGTTCGTGGCCATCTTGCAGAGAGCAAGTCCATCAGCGCCATTTTTCCAACAGCACGTGCTCACTTCCTGTCTCTGTCACATTTTGTTAATTCTCCCAATATTTCACGCTTTCTCATTATTATTATATATGTTATGGTGATCTGTAATAAGTGATCGCTTATGTGACTATTGAACTTGTTCTGGGCACCGAGAACTGTGCCATGTAAGACAGTGAACTTAATCCATATGGCTGCGTTCTGACTGTTCCACCCACCAGTCACTTCCTGTGTCTCTCCTTCTCCTCCAGCCTCCCTATTATCTGAAACACAACAATATTGAAATTAGGCCAATTAATAACCCTACAATGGCCTCTAGGTGTTCAAGTGAAAGGAAGCATCTGCACATCTGTCACTTTAAATCAAAAGCTAGAAATGATTAACCTAGTAAAGAAGGTTGCTGAAAGCCTTCTTTGATCTCAAAAGGTCATTTTTTTTCTTCCAATTTGAGGAGAACTGAAAACTTTTCCATGAGCCCCTAGAAGCACTCTGGGCCATAGGCACTGTGCCTACTGCACCTAATGAACAAGTTGGGCTGCCTGGGGTTGGTGGGTGGGAAGGGCTGGGGCCACGTGCTCACCTGAAATCTAAGGAGATGGGTTTCACACAAACCACAGGAGCCAAGAGTGGGAGAGAGGGGTCCACAGGAAAAACCTAGGATCTTTCTCCAAAGAAGGGAGGATGTGGAAAGGTCCCATGCAGGCAAACCACAGATGACCCCAGGCCTGACGCAGCTAAGGCTGAGGCTGCGGCCCTCGTTGGCTTACCCCCTTCTCAGATCCAGACTTTCTGGGCCAGGCCTGAGGCTAAGCCATGTGGGGGTGAGAGAACCAGGAGCCTGGGTGAAGATGTGGGGGAAGGACGGTTGGAGCGCTGACCCCGAGGACCTCTTTCCCTGGAGAGGCAGCAGTTTGAGAATAAACCCCAGAGGCCTTTCTGACAATGGTGGCTGACAGCAGACCTGGCAGAAGTCATTCATTCTTTCTTTCAGTCAACTTTCATCATGTGTTAAAACCTTTGGTCTTACTTAATGGCACAAATAAGGCCTGCAGACCACACAGTGCTTCGACACAGAGGGGAAGAAGACATACCACATTACAGTGCACTTAGAGTCTCCTTCAACTTTGAATTTGATGCCTTATCACTATATGTCCCTTACCCTTCCTTTTTAACTAATAGTTGTCATATGTATTATATTTCGGTATATGGCAGACTCCATCAATGTTATTTTCTCCTTTAACAGCCATTTGTATCTTTAAAGAATTTAAGAAGAGAAAAATAGTCTAGTATATTTACCCAGACATGTAGCATTTCTGCTGTTCTTTCATTTCTGCATTCCCAAGTTTTTCTGTGGTATCCTTTCCCTTCAACCTGAAGAACTTCATTTAGCATTTCTTTTTCTTTCTTTCTTTCTTTATTTTAGAGATGAGGTCTTGCTCTGTCAGCCAGGCTGGAGTGCAGTGGCGTGATCATGGATCACTGCTGCCTCAAACTCCTGGACTCAAGTGATCCTCTCACCTCAGCCTCCTGAGTAGCCAGGATTACAGAGGTGCACCACCATGCCAGCTAATGGTTTTTATTTATTTTTATTTGTTTTATTTATTATTTTTATTTTTTGAGATGGAGTTTCACTCTTGCTGCCCAGGCTGGCGTGCAATGGCACAATCTTGGCTCACCACAACCTCCACGTCCTAGGTTCAAGCGATTCTCCTGCCTCAGCCTCCCAAGTAGCTGGGATTACAGGCATGTGCCACCATGCCCAGCTAATTTTGTATTTTTAGTAGAGATGGGGTTTCTACATGTTGGTCAGGCTGGTCTCAAACTCCTGACCTCAGGTGATCTGCCTGCCTCGGCCTCCCAAAGTGCTGGGATTATAGGTGCGAGCCACCGCACCTGGCCTTGGTTTTTATTTTAATTAATTAGTTTATTTATTTATTGAAACAAAATTTCACTCTGTTATCCAGGCTGGAGTACAGTGGTACAATTATGGCTCACTGCAGGCTCGATCTCCTGGGCTCAAGCCATTTTCCTGCCTCAGCCTCCCAAATAGCTAGGATTATAGGCACATACCACCAAGCTGAACTATTTTTTTTATTTTTTGTAGAGATGGGGTTTTTTTCATGTTGCTCAGGGTGGTCCTGAACTCTTGGGCTCCAGCAATCCTCCCACCTCAATATTTCTTTTATGGCAGTTCTGCTGGTCACAGATCTCCTAATTTTCCTTAATCTGAGAACATTCCTGAAGGAAATATTCATGGGATATAGGATTCTGGGTGCTATAAAGTGAATGTTTGTCCCTCAAAATTCATATGTTGAAACCTCAGCCATATTGTGATGGTATTGAGATGTGGGGCCTTTGGGAGGTGCTAGGATCATGAAATCAGATCCCTCCTGACTGGGATTAGCACTTTTATAAAAGAGGCCCCAGAGAGCTCCCTTGTCTCTCCCACCATGTGAGGACACAGTGAGAAGCGGCTGTCTATGATCCAGAAAAGGGCCCTCACTAGATGGTGAATCTGCCCATGCCTTGATCTTGGACTTCCCAGACTCCAGAACTGTGAGATTCTCTGTCTGCTGTTTATAAATCACCCAGCTATCATATTCTGTCATAACCGCACGAATGAACTAAGTCATTGGGTAAATAATTATTTCCCTTCAGCACTTCAAAGATGTTGCTCCCCGGTCTTCTGGCATCCAGGGTTTCCGAGGAGCAATCCACAGGCAGTTGTTCTCCTGTATGCCATGTGTCACTCTTCTCTGGCTTCTTTCGAGATTTAGTCTTCATCTTTAGTTTACATCAGCATGATTAAGATGTGTTTGAGTAGGCCGGGCGTGGTGGCTCAAACCTGTAATCCCAGCACTTTGGGAGGCCGAGGCGGGTGGATCACGAGGTCAAGAGATCGAGACCATCCTGGTCAACAAGGTGAAACCTCATCTCTACTAAAAATACAAAAATTAGCTGGGCATGATGGTGCATGCCTGTAGTCCCAGCTACTCGGGAGGCTGAGGCCAGAGAATTGCTTGAACCCAGGAGGTGGAGGTTGCAGTGAGCCGAGATCGCGCCATTGCACTCCAGCCTGAGCAACAACAGCAAAACTCCGTCTCAAAAAAAAAAAAAAAAAAAAAAAGATGTGTTTGTGTGGTTTTCTTTGAGTTTATCCTTTTTGAAATTTGCTGAGCTTCCTGAATCTGTATAAATGCTTATTAAGCTTGGGAAATTTTTAGCCATTATTTTCTCAATATATTGTCTTCTGCCCAATCACCTTGTCCTCTCTTTCTGAGACTCCAACTACACAAATCATAAATGTTTTCATATTGTCCCACCGTCCCTGAGGCTTTTTTAAAAATTCTTTGTTTCTCTCTATTGTTCCAGTTGGATGGTTTCTACTACTCTACCTCAAGTCCACTCTTTCCACTGTCATCTCCATTCTGCTACATAACTCATACAGTGGACTTTTGATTTCAGATATTATATTTTCCAGCTCTAAAATTTCCTTTTGATTGTTTCTATTCATGTGCTGAGAGCATCTACTATTTCATGTTTTTTCTATGAACTTTTGCCTTTACCTCTTGGAGCACAGCTCTAAGACCTACTGCAAATGTCTGGTTGTCTGGAGGCTAGCATCTCTTGCTGGTTATATTTTCTCTTGAGAATTGGTCACATTTTCTTTTAAAGAAGGGGTTTCACTGTGTTGGTCAGGCTGGTCTTGAACTCCCGACCTCAGGTAATCCGCATGCCTTAGCCTCCAAAGTGCTTGGATTACAGGCGTGAGCCACCACGCCCGGCCTCACATTTTCTTGGTTATTTGAACTTCCATTAATTTTGGATTGCATCCTGGACATATCTGAATATCACATGTGAGACCCTGGGTGTTTGTTAAAATTCTCTGGACAGTGACTTTTTACTGTGGTGGTTTTAGCAAGCAATCGATCCTGGCTAGGGTTCAGAGCATACATGCTGCCTCACCTTCTACGTGTGGTAGATGCAATGCCACCTTCGTTTTTAAAGGCTCTGCTTTGTGGATTGTAAGGTGGCACAGCTGCCCTGGTTAACTGTGACAGTTTCTTGTGATGCTAAACATTACTTACCATGTGACCCTGCAATTACACTCTTGGGCATCTGTCCCACAGATGTGAAAACTCAAATGTACACAAATTTTCATCACTTTGTTTATCATAGCCCAAAACTGGCAACAATCCAAATATCTCTCATGGGGTGAATGGTTAAAAGAACTCTGAAACATTCATGCAATGGAATATTACTTAGAAATAAAAAGGAACAAGCTATTGATAAATGTAGCAGCTTGGATGGATATTATAGACATTATGCTTTGCGAGAAAAGCCAATCTTAGAAAGTAACATACTGTATAATTCCATTTATATAACTTCTCAAAATGACAAAGCTACAGGAACAGGGAACAGATTAGCACTTGCCAGAGCACAGGGAAGGGCATGGAAGTAAGTTAACTCTGCAGAGATGGTACAGGGGAGTTTGTGGTGACAGGAATGGTTCAGGATCTTGATTGCGGTGGTTACACAAATCTATACAAAAATCGCAAAGCACTATACAAACACACACACACACACACACACACACACACACACACACACTTGTAAAAACTGATAAACTCTGAATCAGGTCTGCAGTCTAGTGAATAGTATTGCACCAATATCAACTTCCTGGTTTTGGTCTCACACTACAATGTCTCATATAATCATATAAGATATCCCAATTAGGGTTGACAATGGAGAAAGAAAATGGCAAAAAAAAAAAAAAAAAGATATTCCCATTGGGGGAAGCTGGGTAAAGAGTACACAAGATTTTCAGCACTATTTTTACAACTTGCTATGAAGCCATAATTATTTAAAAGTAAAAAACTATTTTTTTTTTGAGACGGAGCCTTGTTCTGTTGCCCAGGCTAAAGTGCAATGGCGAGATCTCAGCTCACTGTAATCTCCGCCTCCGGAGTTCAAGTGATTCTCCTGTCTCAGTCTCCTGAGTAGCTGGGATTACAGGCGCCGCCATCCCACTCAGCGATTTTTTCTATTTTTAGTAGAGACGGGGTTTCACCATGTTGGCCAGGCTGTTCCCAAACTTCTGACCTCAGGTGATCCGCCCAACTTGGCCTCCCAAAGTGCTGGGATTACAGGGATGAACCACCATGCCCAGCTGTGAAAAACTTAAAAAGACTGCTATGCTGCTCCAGGTCTGATCTCTGCAATCTGCGGGCAAGCCTGGGATTTGCAATCATTCACCTACAGAATTAGGGACCGCTTCTCAGCCCTCTCCTCTTTGGGGTTGACCTCATACTCATGGCTTCTGTGGATTTTCTCTCAGAGTTTTGTGTGCTTGTGCTGCTGGCACCATAGCACAGCTTTGAACCTCAGCTGCCTTCAGTAGAAGCAGGAGAGCAAAAAGGGAAAAGAAATGAGCCAAGGATCTCCCTTCCACACACACTGCGTCTTGCAGAGGGCCCTTTCCCAGTCCTCTGGCTAGAGAAATGGTATGATACTTTGAAATATACATTTGGTTTTCATCCGGGCTTCCTGGCCTACAACTCCTAAAATCCTTAGACTCTCCACAGCGGTGTCTTTCATATGCTGAAGAGGTGGGTGAAAGGGGGCAACACCCAAGTAGCTCCAGGATGGGCTGGTCTCCAGAAAGACCAACACAGGACTAGAGGGCTGGGACCTTCATCCCCATCCTCCAGGGAGGGGAGAGGGGATGAAGGTTAAGTTGGTCACCACTGGCCAGTGATTTAACCAGCTATGCCGATATAATGAAGCCTCCATATAACCTCCAGGATAGCTGAACACGTGGAGGCTCCTGGAAGGCAGTGTGCCCAGGGAGGGCATAGAATCTTCATGTCCCTTTCCTCATACCTCGCCCATGCATCTCTTCATCTGTGTCCTTTGCAATACCCTTTATAATAAACCAGCAAATATAAGTGTGCCTTTGAGTTCTGTGAGCCACTCTAGCCAATTAATTGAATCCAAGGAGAGCATCAATAATCCAAATATCTCTCATGGGGTGAATGGTTAAAACAACTCTGAAACATTCATGCAATGGAATATTACTTAGAAATAAAAAGGAACAAGCTATTGAGTGTCATGGGAACCCCAACTTAAAGCCGGTCCATAAGAAAGTTACTGAGGCCCCTACTTGGGAGTGGCATTGGAAGTGGGGGCAGTCTTGGAGACTGAGCCCCACCGTGTGGGTTCTGATGCTATCTCCAGGTAGATAGCATTGGAATATAATTAGAGGACACCCCACTGGTGCCTGACGCAGAACTGATTGCTTGCTTGCTGGTGTGTGGGGAGAAACCCCCAACATTTGGTCACTGAAGCCTTCTGTGTTGCTTATTGTGGCGTGGGAGCAGAGGAAAAACGGTTTGCATTTTTTCTACTCACAGATGGTTCTCTTGGTGTTTTTCTGCCCATACATCCTGCACAGTTCTTTACTGGGGCTGACCTCAGTTCAAAACTGGGAGACAAGCAAGAAAAAGAAACTGGAAACTTGCTCTTGAATGGGTCATTCTTCAAGTTTCAGCCCTTCTCTCCAATCCACCTGCTATTGTTAACACTGCAGGGTCCTTAGCTAGTTACTTGTGATTTTGTCTCTAGTCTGTGGGATGGATGGATCGTAGTGGTCTTACTTCATCTTGGCCAGCTTCAGAATCCAAAATATAATATTTAACGTCCCTAATTACTATGCAAGACTAATGTTAATTCTCCCATTTTATCAATTTATTTGTTTATGTAAAATTTTTTTTGGAGATAGCAGAGTGCAGTAGCACAATCTCAACTCATTGCAACCTCCACCTCCTGGGTTCAAAGAGATTCTCCTGCCTCAGCCTCCCGAGTAGCTGAGAGTCACCACACCTGGCTAATTAATTTTTTTTGTATTTTTAGTAGAGATGGGGTTTCACCATGTTGGCCAGGCTGGTCTCAAACTCCTGACTTTGGGTGATCCACCTGCCTCGGCCTCCCAAAGTGCTGGGATTACAGGCATGAACCAATGCACCGGGCAGTTCTCCCATTTTAAGGATTAAAAACTTGAGGTTTAAAGAGGTATAGGCATCTGCCCAACCTGGATAGCCAATGCTAAGGTTCATCTCTATTTAAAATTAGCTGATGAAACTTGTGTGAGGTGGAGTCAGAAAACTGGAGAGGGCAAAAGAAAACAGGTGATGGAAGAACAGAGTGATAGGGGGGGAAGAGGGTGAAATGGGAGAGAAAAGGAAGAGAAGGCCAGGCACAGCAGCTCACATTTGTAACCTGAGCGCTTTGGGAGGCTGAGATGGGAGGATCACTTGAGGCCAGGAGTTCCAGACCAGCCTGGGCAGCATAGCAAGATCCTGTCTCAACAATGACAAAAAATTAGCCAGGCATGGTGGTACATGCCTGTAGTCTTAGCTACTCGGAAGGCTGGAGCATGAAGAGGGCTTGAGCCTGGGAGTTTGAGGCTGCAGTGAGTTATGATTGTGCCACTGCGTTCCAGTCTGGGTAGCAGAGCCAGACTCTGTTTATAAAAAGAAAAAAAAGGCGGTGTGGCTGCAGAATGTTTGGCCATGGCAGGAAGCTCAGGCCTGGCAGGGAAGGTCATGTGAAAAAAACAGCTGATGTAAAGAAAAATAAAATCTGTGAAGCTGATGTCTCCAGTGACCTTAGAAAAAAAGTAGAAAATCATTATAAGCTCTCTTTACCTGAAGATTTCTGTCATTTCTGGAAGTTCTGTGAAGAACTTGATCCTGAAAAGCCAGCTGATTCACTTTCTGCAAGCCTTGGACTTCAATGAGTTGGTCCTTATGTTATCCTTTCTGGAAAATATAAAACGAAGAAAAAAATCAACAGGCCTGAATTTTAATCTTCATCGGAAGTTTTACTACGATCCTCCTGAGTTCCAGATCATTATTATTGGAGATAATAAAACTCAGTACCATGTGGGGTATTTCAGGGATTATCCTGATGAACTTCCTGCATATGTTGGTATAAATGAAGCAAAGAAAAATTGTGTAAGTGTTCCAAATGGAGATAATGTATTTGCTGCAATCAAATTATTTTTGATGAAAAAACTTAAAGAAGTCATGGATAAAAAGAAAACTAATCTCTTGAAAAACATAGATGAAAAACTCACAGAAGTAGCCAGAGAACTGGGGTACTACTCACTGGAACAAAGAACCACGAAGATGAAACAGAGATAAGCCTGTGACGAAGACTTTTTGTGGTGTAGGCTTGGTTGTTCCAGTAGATAAAAATGATGTTGGGTACAGAGAGCTCCCTGAAACAGATGCTGACGTCAAGAGAATTTGCAAGACAATAGTTGAGGCTGTGAGTGAGGAGGAGAGACTAAAAACTTTTGTTCCCATTCAGGAAATGATGACTTTTGTGCAGTTTGCTAATGATGAACTGAACGTGATTATGGCATGGGGCTTGAGTTGCGAATGGACCTCTTTTGCTACAACTCACATTATTTTCATAGAGCTGCTGGCCAGCTTTTACCTCTTGCATATAATCTGTTAAAGAGGAATCTGTTTGCAGAAATTATTGAGGATATCTGGCAAACAGAAGTAAAGAGAACTCGTAGGCCAGTGAGGTGGCTTTGTTTGGTGTACATTATTTCAAATGATTCGTATTAAACTTGTGATTCTTGTTTTGTTTTTAAGGAATACAAAAAAAAAATCAACATTTACTAAAAACATTTATAAGGTTAAAAAGAGAGAAAGAAAAGGCAAAGGAGGAGAAAATAGAGAAGGTAAGGGCATCTCCTTCCCCATGGGTCAGGATTGTTCCAGGCAATGCAGCTCTACCCACCCAGAATCCACTGCCTTCACACAGGCCCCTCCCTTCATGAAATTAGCATAAGCACACCAGCCGGTCTATGATGTCATCTTATTCCCTGTTCCAGTCAGGGGCTCAGGCTTCAAGCAATCGACCGTGGCATTTCCTTGTTGACTTTATTCTTCCAGGGTGGTGTTGGGCAGTTATCAGAATTGGCTGAAAGCCAGGTGCGGCGGCTCTCGCCTGTAATCCCAGCACTTTGGGAGGCCAAGGCGGAGTATTGCTTGAGCCCAGGATTTGAGAGCAGCCTGGGCAACATAGAGAGACCCCATCTCCACCAAAGAAAACAAGTGGCTGAAGATGAGAATATTTTTTCTGCCACTGAAGAAATGCTTTCTCTCTCCTGGTCCAGTAGCAATGAGGGAATGCCTTGCTCCAGTTGCTGCTGGCATTTATCTTGCAGCTGTAAGAGAAGACAGGTCTGGGGACAAAGCCTGTGAAAGGCCACACAGCCTGCGCAAAACCCTTTTTTTCCGCTGGATCCTCTTCTCAAGCCCATTTCAGTGAGGGTTTCTGTTACTTGCAGCCCAAGGCGTCCTGATGGCACTCAATAGGTCTCTCTTGTCCCAGCCTGGGTTGCTCCTGGTGTGCCCCAGTTGATGCTGGAGAGACTCCTGACTCAGCCCAGGGGCAGCACAAGCCACCTCTGTCACAGGGGAACAAGTATGCCTGTTACTGTCACTACCCAGATCTATGTCCCTTATACCTGTAAGTGCATCCCAATTTTCCGTGGGAAACTCCTCTGTTATGTTTCTTTTTTTCACACCAACAACCAGTTCTCTCCAGACACCAGCCAATTCTGGCATCAACTGGGTGTGCTACAGTCAAATCTGATTCTGACACTAACCACCCGGAGTTGCCCTGACACTCCATAGGGTCAAATCTTGTAATACTGGCCTGTCTTCCGATGACAAATTACCCGCACTTCAGTCCGACTTGGTTACAAAGTCAGGGGTTCCCAAAATCTGTCCTGCTTCAGGTTCTGTAATTTGCCACAATGACTCACAGGACTCAGGAAGGCACTTTCCTTATTCCTGCCATCATAAAGGATACAACTCAGGAACCGCCAAATGGAGGAGATGCACAAAGCGAGGGATAAGGAAAGGGCCCCATGCGTCCCCTCCCAGCATCTCAGTGTGTTCACCAACCCAGAAGCTTGGAGGCTTCACTACCTGAGCCTTGGCTAGTGGAAACTGATTCAGTCTCTAGCTCCCGACACCTCCCTAGAGATTGGGGGATGGGGCTGTAAGTCCCAACCCTACATGGCTGGTTCCTCTGGCAACCCGTCCTCATCCTAAAGCTATCTAAAATCATTATCAGAGATTATTATCATTATCAGACATCCCAACCAACAGTTTCAGGAGTTATGAGCCAAGAAGCAGGGACCAAGATCAATATTTATTTTTTATTATACCACGCCCTGCATTCTCAGTCCATGGATAAAATGATCCAATCAACCAGACCACGTGCTTCTTCTTGACCTCTGGAAGAAGCACGTGGTCTGGTTGATTGGATCATTTTATCCATCTGGTCCCAGTGGCTGGCTCAATGGGATTCACAACATGAGATAAGCCATTGAGTGAGGCTCAGAATACGGAGTGGAAAGTCCTTCAAAAAAGAGAAAGCTACTGGGTGCAGTGGCTAACACCTGTAATCCCAGCACTTTGAGAGGCTGAGGCGGGCGGATCACAAGGTCAGAAGATCCAGACAATCATGGCCAACATGGTGAAACCCTGTCTCTACTAAAAATAAAAAATTAGCTGGGTGTGGTGGTGCTGCTTGTAATCCCAGCTACTCAGGAGGCTGAGGCACGAGAATCGCTTGAACCCAGGTGGTGGAGGTTGCGGTGAGCCGACATCATGCCACTGCACTCCAGCCTGGGTGACAGAGCGAGACTCCATTTCAAAAAAAAAAAAACATTTCTGTCCTGCCGTGTCCCACTGTGATTCTGAGAGGACAGAACTTTCCTCCTAGGTGTGCTGGGACATGCTGTGAGTTATCTTGTACCCACACAGGGAGAGCCCTCTGAGAACAAATGAAAGCAACCCAGGGGAGAGCAAGGTTGAGACAGGGACAGAGGGAGCCCAACGCTGATGATATGTTTTGAGCCCCTAGATTCAGTTGTGCCTTAGGTCAGACACTTAAATTCTCCTGCTTGAGCTGGGCTTCACAACTTGCAACCACCATGGCTGATCAGTACCTGCCACCCTTAGCTTGGGGGTCCATCAGATTGCTTAAGGGTCATCCCCAACTGTCCTGTTCACTCTCAGCTGAAAATCCTAAATTCTAGATTTTCAGAGTTGGGTACCCTCTGTCAGGAGGAGGTCCCTTCTCTAGGTTAGGCCTAATTGGGAGTGTTTTAAAATGAGTACATGGGAAATTTCAAGAGACCAAAAGAGCCCGGCCTTAGAGTATTTCAGTGCTCCCTCCCCTTTCCAGCAGTTAGGGCCGCATTCAAATGCAAATAACAGCAAGTCTTTCACACTTGGGTTTAAACAAAGAAGTGCAGAAGAATGCCCGTGGCTGGCTGAGCCCTGGGAAAGTCCTCAGGGGCCCAGGCTCCCTTGTCCTTCTCTATTGCCCTTAGTGCATGGCTTCTGTCCTCACGACCCCATGTGGCAGGAAGAAGGGGAAATGCAGCATAACTGACCTCCCAGCCTGTGCATTGCCCAGAACTTCTCAAGGCTGGAAACTGCCATGGGTTGGCGGTGGATAGGGAGGATCTTCGATTATTTGCTAATGTATTCCAAGTACCTAGAACTGCTGTTCCACAAAAATGTGCTGAATGAATGAGTGGGTGGATGAACGGATGGATGCCCATACAGGCAAATTGAATTTTTACCTCCTACAGCTTCTATTGTTGAGTCAGGCATGGGAGAAGGGATGAGCACTAAGTGGCCCCTTACGGCATCTGTCACTGTGTTCCTTACACTGACACGGATCTCTTGGTATCCCCTAGGCCATCATGCTCTTCTTGCCCAGACTGGAGTGCAATGGTGCGATCTCAGCTCACTGCAACCTCCGCCTCCCGGGTTCAAGCGATTCTCTTGCCTCAGCCTCCTGAGTAGCTGGGATTACAGCCTGCGCCACCACACCTGGCTAGTTTTTTGTATTTTTAGTAGAAATGAGGTTTCACCATGTTAGCCACGCTGGTCTCAAACTCCTGATCTCAGTTAATCCGCCTACCTCGTCCTTCCAAAGTGCTGGGATTATAGGTGTGAGCCATTACACCTGGCAAGAGATTTCTTTTATCATCTATCTGAGCCAATCTGGAACTCTTAACCCCATCAAACTTTTGTAGAAGATTTCGTTGTTGTTGTTTGTTTGTATTTTGTTTTCTTTTGAGACAGAGTCTCACTCTGTCATCCAGACTGGAGTGCAGTGGTACAATCACAGCTCACTGCAGCCTCAACCTCTTGGACTTAAGCAATCTTCCTGCCTCAGCCTCCAGAGTAGCTGGGACACCACAATGCCCAGCAAATTATTTTATTATTATTATTTTTTAGAGATGGGGTCTCGCTAGCGCTGTTCAGGCTGGTCTTAAACTCCTGGCCTCCAGTGATTCTCTTGGCTCAGCCTCCCAAAGCACTGGGATTACAGGGGTAAGCCATTGCACCCAGGCCTCCTGAGGCCTTGTACCTTTCTGTTGGGATCTGGCAAATGCATAATACTGGTAACAGCTATTCATCTGGAAGAGGGGGTTGCATGGCTCAGCCTCTAGGCTTACCATTGGGCAGGAGTTTGAGGGTCCTGGGATTTTTTAAGTTTCCCTTTATACTTTTCCAGTCCTTGTTCATACATACAGATTTATTCCACATAATGACAACCAGAGATTTATTTGTATGCTGCTTTTGCACTCAACAGAACATCATTATCGTTCTTCACGTTGCTATAGCCTGTTTGACATATTAATAGCTGCATAATCATCCTCAAATTTGTTGCACCACAATTTGCTTAACAAGTAAAGGAGTTTATTTCCAATTTTTTGTCCCTGTAGCTAATGCTACAGTAAATAGCCTTATGCACATAGTTTGTTTGTATTCTCTTGTATTGAATGTTGGTTTAAAAGTAGCCTGGACTCTGGTGTCAGCTCTGAGCTGGCAGCTTGCACTGTCCCGCCCACCTGAATCTCCAGGCTGCTGGTCATGGAAAAGCTTCTGGGTCTCTCATGTCAGACTCCTGGCTGACCACAAATGATCTGCACATTGTACCCTAGCTGGAAGACATATCTCAGAGAGAGGCTCGGAACCCCACTTCAACTTTTGAAAGAAACCAACCAGTGGGCCGGGCACAGTGGCTCACACCTGCAATCCCTGCACTTTGAGAGGCCAAATTGGGCAGATTACCTGAGATTGGGAGTTCGAGACCAGCCTGACCAACATGGAGAAACCCTGTCTCTATTAAAAATACAAAATTAGCCAGGCGTGGTGGCGCATGCCTGTAATCCCAGCTACTCGGGAGGCTGAGGCAGGAGAATTGCTTAAATCTGGGAGGCAGAGGTTGCGGTGAGCCAAGATCATGCCATTGCACTCCAGCCTGAGCAACAAGAGTGAAACTCCATCTCACAAAAAAAAAAAAAAAAGAAGAAACCAGCCAGTGTTCACCTGGCGGGAAGTGGGATCAGGGGATCTGTATGGGCTTCCCCCTGCAGGAGACAGAGGCTGCCCTTGCCTGCCCTTTGCCCACTGAGCTATTTTGGCCCTGGAAGGGGGCCCAGTCCTCCTCCTCAGATACTCTTT
Source organism: Sapajus apella (assembly GCF_009761245.1). Taxonomy (NCBI): domain Eukaryota; kingdom Metazoa; phylum Chordata; class Mammalia; order Primates; family Cebidae; genus Sapajus; species Sapajus apella. The sequence goes on along the minus strand of NW_022437146.1, from coordinate 519,198 downwards.
GGACAGAGCTGACAGTCAAAGTGGCTCGAGTTTCTACAGTCAAGGGGCAGGCACCTGATCCAAGGTAGGAAGGTTGTGCTCATCCTTGAGGAACCCAGCACTGGCTTTGACTGACAGCAGCACCCCCAGGGAAGCCCTTGGTTCCCGCTACCCCAACCTCCAGAGCTAGCTAAGTGCTGTCCTTTCTGAGCCAGCCCTGCTGCCCTCCCTCCAGCCAGATGAGTGGCCCTGCAGCCTTCCAAAGGAGTCTCTTTCTGTTCAAGTTGGAACAAGTCTGTCTCTCCTGCCCATAAACAAAGGGTCCTCCTGGATATCCCAGGCCCCCTGGTGGGGGGCCCTCAGGAATCCAGTGATCACCACTGCAGGTCAGCCAGAGTGCTAGCATTGAGATGCAGGGGCTGCCGACCTCAGACCTCTTCAGCCCAGCCGCGTGGCCTCTTGCCCAGGTCTTTGTGGCTCAGTCATTCATCACTCTGATCAAACCCATATTGACAAAGGACAAAGCGATGCCTTCGATTCTGCTTTTTAGCAGCCGTCCTGGCAGCCTGTGACTGCTCAGCATCCCAAAGGCAGGACCAGGTCCAGGACCCACCCAAATTCCTGGACAGAGCTCAACTGTGAGCCTCAAGTTTCCTGGGCTGGGCCAAATGCAAGGAAATCCAGGGGTCCTCTGCATCCTGGGCCTGCTGCCAACATGCAGTAGCGCCATAAGTGAGGCCCAGGAGCCCACCAGGACTGGGCTTCCACCCCAGAGCCACCAGTCACTCCTCATCAGCTGGGCAAAGAGCTTACTTCTCCCAGCTTCAGTTTCCAGATCTGCCAAATAGGTATAACAATCCCTATGTCTGAGCAGCTGCAGGAAGATCCAATTCTGGTCTCTGGAACATGACAGGTTCCAAGTCTAAGCCATTCTGTCTGTCAATTCTCTTGGGTCAATTGGGGTTTCCACAATGTCACCCGACCAGATTGTCACTAATGTGGCCTGAGAGCCCTGGGCTCAGGGGAACCGCCAGCAGGGCAGGTTTCCCTCCCTGTACCCCTGCCATTACCTCCCTAATGAGACCTTCCCCCAGAGAAGGGAAGGAGGGCAGCTTCTTTCATTTAGTGGAGCCCCTCGGAGGTGAGAGGAGCCTGGGCTACTTTCCTTTTTTGAGGTTCTTGGTATGCTACAAATGAGAAGATTGCAGTGATTGTGGTATAATTTCAGTGTTCTCACAACAAATTAGAGCACAACATATTTGTGTTATTGACAGGACGACTGCAGAACTCAGTACATTTCCTGGTGAGTTCTGAGTGGTGCAGTCCTAGGGCAGGTACAAGCTTTGGGTCTCAGGTTGGCTGTCCACTCTGCTGGATCCGGGCCTGTAACCTTAAAGTCTGAATGTCTAGAAAAAGACATAATCAAACCCCCTGCAGAACTTTCACTGGATATCATTCCAATAAAACATGTTGAGATGTTTGAAAATATCTGAATAAGGGTGGGATGTGGGATTATTTTAGGGAATTACTGTTCATTGTTCCGGCCATGATGGCATGAAAGAACAGCTCACAGGGTCATAAGATAGTTCAGGAAAGAACTTTGCAAGTAAAATTGACACAGATAGAGCAGCAGTCCCCAAACTTTTTGACACCAGGGACCAGGTTTAGTGGAAGACAATTTTTCCATGGACTGGGGTCAGTTTGGGGGTGATTTTGGGAGGATTCAAGCAGATTACATTTAATGTGCACTGTATTTCTATTATTACATTGTAATATATAATAAAATAGTTATACAACTCACCATAATGTAGAATCAGCGGGAGCCCTTGAGCTTGTTTTCTTGCAACTAGACAGTCCCATCTGGGAATGATAAGAGACAGTGAGAGATCAGAACGTGCAACCTAGATCCCTTGGATGAGCAGTTCACAATAGGGTTCTTGCTCCTATGAGAATCTAATGCTGCTGCTGATCTGACAGGAGGTGGAGCTCAGGCGGTAATGTGAGCAATGGGGAGCAGCTGTAAATACAGATGAGGCTTCACTCACTTGCTCAACTGCCTGCTCTGTGGGGTTGGGGACCCCTGAGATACAGCATTTATGACCACATGATAACCCCTGCTGAGCCCAGGTGGTGGGATATACAGCTGCTTCATTGTACCAATCTTTCAACTTTTTCATATATTTGAAACTTTTCATTAAAAGAGGGTAAATTTTTTGGATTGCTAATGCAAAAGTGTTGTAGATTCTTCTAAATAAAATGCTATTATGTCATGTCCTGGTGAAGGTGGGCACCTGGTGCCTGTGAGTGTCTGCTCCGGGGGGTTGCCTGTGGGAGGGTGGTGCTTCAGTCCTCACCCAGGCTGCTACTTGAGCCCTTCACGGACCTCACCCCTCCAGCAACAAGTCACGGGGAATGGGATAACTACAGCGGCTACATGTTCCAGGCATCTATCCTCTGATTTGCATCTGGCAAAGCTAGAGAGGGAGAGGGCATCATCTCTACTTCACAGAGAGAAACTGACCCCAAGGGGACAAGAACTTGCAGAGATCACAGAGTGGACTCATGGCCAAGTGGGAATTTGAACCAATGGCGTTCTGATAAACCACTGTGAAAAACTAAGAAAGAGGGGGAGGGGGAGAGGAGGGAGGCCTGATATGTAGTGTGTGCCAATTTCCGTGGTATAAATACTACCTTCTTGCCATGGTTGGTTTCAAAATACCAATATTTAACAACTGGCTTGCAGAATTTCTGAATATTTAATAATTGGCTCCAGCACGGCATCGATTTGAACCCAGTCCTGGGCATCTGTTCCCGAGCACCTCTTCCGTTTTCTGTCCTTTGCACACCAATTGCACAATTTCACATCTGTGTCCTACCTGTTATTTATTAAATAGTTTTCTTTAAGACACCTCACTTTTTAAAATCAGGTGACATGACTAACACTGAAAGCTGAATCACTTGCTATGAAGTAGAACGTTATATTAAAATGAACGTTTAATATTTTAAATAAAAAAAGTTCTTTGTACTTCTTAAAACTCCTAAGGATAGTCCTAAAATACCCTTGCTATGTGCTGGCCCTGGAGACCCACTCTGGGGACCTAGAGTCTATCTCTTGGCCTTCTGTGAAGCCCATTAGATGGGCACAGCTTCTCACTAGATACTTTTTTTTTTTATTTTTGAGGCGGAATCTTGCTCTGTAGCCCAGGCTGGAGTGCAGTGGCACAATCTCGGCTCACTGCAACCTCCACCTCCCAAGTTCAAGCTATTCTCCTGCCTTAGCCTCCGTAGCTGGGATTACAGCCGCGCACCACCATGCTCAGCTAATTTTTGTATTTTTAGTGGAGACGGGGTTTTACCACGTTGGCAAGGCTGATCTTGAACTCTTGGCCTCAAGTGATCCCTCGCCTCGGCCTCCCAAAGTGCTGGGATTACAGGCATGAGCCACTGTGCCCGGCCCTCACTGAATTCTTCACAAGGCAGATTCAGCAAATCTGATGTGGATGTGACAAAGCTCGGCCAGTGTCAGAAGCATTTCTTGTACGGTTGATGTCTCCATAGAGCCCTTTACCTACAGCATCTCTGAGGACTTTAGGGTCTGTAAGGAACACAGCCTCTCCTAGAAAGCCTGCTCCATGGAGTTGGACTGGGTTTCTGCAATGGTTTTACCTGCAGCCACAGTTGGGAGTGGGGTTTCATAATTACCAACAGTGGAAGCAGCCAACATAGATGGAGACTCATGAGGGACAGGACCAGGAGGTGGGGGTAGGGAGGGAAGACACAGAAAAAAAGAGGCTCTGGTGGAGAGGTAGGGGGCAGCTTGAAAAGATGGTGTTAGTGCTTGCCAACACTAAATAATGCCTGCCTATGGCACATCATCCCACTCCAAAGGACACTCTCAGAGATGCATACGTATCCCCACCAAGAGGCATGCAGGCTTCATAATGGCTCAATCCATCACATTCCCAAAAGAAAATAATATGAATGCCCATCCACAGAAAAATGAATAAATCAACAGTGGAATGCTATACAGCAAATAAAAGAGCAAACTATAACTACACACACAAAAACACAAAATCTCACAGACGTAAGGTTAAGAAAAAGAAACCGGACACCAAAGATTCCATATTGTGTGATTCTATTTATACTATATAAAGTTTAACAACAGGCAAACTAATCTATGGCAATAGAAATCAGAATAATAGCTGGGCATGGTGGTGCATACCTGTAGTTCCAGCTACTTGGGAGGCTGAGGTGGGAGGTGGGAGCATCGCTGAGCCCAGGAATTCAACGCTGCAGGAAGCCACGATTGCACCACTACACTCCAGCCTGGGTGACGGAGTAAGACCCTGTCTCTAAAGAAAAAAGAAAAGAAGGGCAGAGTGCAGTGGCTCATGCCTATAATCCCAGCACTTTGGGAGGCCGAGGCAGGCGGATCACAAGGTCAGGAGTTTGAGACCATCCTGGCCAATATGGTGAAACCCCGCCTCTGCTAAAAATATAAAAATTAGCTGGGTGTGGTGGCACACACCTGTAGTTCCAGATACTCAGGAGGCTGAGGCAGGGGAATCGCTGGAACCCAGGAGGCGGAGGGAGGTTGCAGTGAGCCAAGATCATGCCACTGCCTGCTTTGCAGCCTGGCGACAGAGCAGGACTCCATCTCAACAAAAAAAAAAAAAAAAAAAAAAAAAAAAAAAAA
>NW_022437146.1:504502-514423 GCF_009761245.1 Sapajus apella | reverse complement strand
AAAAAAAAAAAAAAAAAAAAAAAAAAAAGAAAGAAAAGAAAAGAAATCAGAATGGAAGCATACTTACGACTGAGAAGCTCAGGGAGACTCTCAGGAGTGCTAGCAATGTTCTCCATCTTGATCTCTAGATCAGGGGTAAAAGGTGTTTCCACCCCATGAAAAATGTGTTGAGTTGTACACATAAAATTTTTGCACTTTACTATATGTATGTTATATTGCAATATAAAACATTAATACATGTATGAAGAAAGTAAAAAAAATATAGTGCTGGGTGAAGAGGATCAGAAACAGAATGACATCAATAACCCACTACAGTTTAATAATTAAAAAGCACATGCACATTAAGCAACAACACACATTTTGCAAGAACACAAACAAAAGAGACACATGAAGCACATTAAAATGGTTCCCTATGGGTCAAAGAATGGCAGTGAGAAATAGTGATAAAAGGGAACATGTCAATAATGAAATATGAGCAGGGCCTTCCTAGGATCACTGGAGATTATGTGCCATCCAAGAAAGAAAAGGAAGAAGAGGAGGAAAAGGAGTTAGACTTTGGGAAATCTGGGCAACCCACTGAGGTTTCTAGCACTGTCCAGGGGAACCTGGTTGGTCTCTGATTGCTGGGGCCCCAAGCTCTGTGCAGCACGCTTTACACACACATTACCCTGTCTCCTTTCCTGGGAAGGTACACATTGCTGACAGAGGAGACAGATCTCCTGAAGGACTGAAGCCCTTAAGGGGCCTGGATGTGGTCAGCTGGTAGCTGGGGCTCCACTGGAGTTCTAGGGAGAAGGGGAATTTGAGCTGAGGCTTACAGGTAACCTAGGATTTATTGCGGGTTAAGAAATGGACACAGAGGGAGGGGAATGTGGTGCATGGTGGAGTCAGGGAAATAACCCCATTAAGGAAAAAGGTTCATGGGCAGCTCATTCACAGGCCAGCATGTGCCAGAGCCAGACATCAGCACACATCCTCCATGAGACCTGCCATGTCCAATAGAACCACTCCTGCTTTTATTTAATCAATACTTTTAATTAATTCACTTTTTTTCTTAAATGTTTTAAAAGATAGCATCATGTAAAGATGTACAAATGGCCAATAAGCACATGAAAAGGTTTTCAATACCACTAATTATTAGGGAAATGCAAATCAAAACCACAATGAGATACCACCTAATACTCATTGGAATGGCTACTATTAAGAAATAGAGAAGTGTTGGCAAGGGTCTGAAGAAAGTGGAATCCTTGCACACAGTTGGTGGGAACGTAAAATGGGACAGCTACTTTTAAAAAAACCAGTAGGGCAACTCCTGAAAAAAATTAAGCATAGAATTACCATTAGATCTGGTAATTCCACTTCTGAGTATATATACGAAAGAATTGAAAGCAGGAAGGGATATTTATATGCTCCATGTTCATAGCATCATTATTCACAATAGCCAAACAGTAGAGGCAACACAAGCGTCCTATAATGAATAAACAAAATGTGTTATATACATACAGTGGAATGGATGAATGGCTGAACAAAACTTGGTGTATACATACAATGTGATATGATTCAGCCTTAGCAAAGGAAGAAATCTGACACATACTTCAACAGAGATGACACTCAAGGACATCACGCAAAGCAAGATAAACTACTCACAAAAGGACAAATGCTATATGATTCCTCTTATGCGGGTACCTAGAATCGTCAAAATCATAGAGACGGAAAGGAGAATGGTGGTTGGAGGAGGGGGAACATTTACTGGGTACAGAGTTTCAGTTTTACAAGATGGAAAGAGCTCTGGAGATGGATGGCAAAGGATATACAACGATGTGAATGTACTTAATGCCACTGAACCATACACTTAAAAATGGTTAAGATGGTCAACTTTATGTTATGTGTATTTTACCACAATATTTTAAAAGGTAGCATTGTATCACTATTACAAATGAAAAACCTTTTGTCCTGAAGGAACGGTCTCCTTAAAAGACAATGCTGCTCCCAAGTACAGGCTGGTGTGAATGTTGCCCTGCATGCTGGTGCCTGATGAGGCTGTGCATGGAGACCTCATCTTGCTTTATTTTAAGGGGAGATCAGTAAGTGCCAGGGAAGTGTTACAGGTGCTCTGGAACCAACTTTCTCCTTGACAAATTCAGAAGGATTGAGAGAGAGCCACTTCCTCCCCATCCAATTAACAAAGTGGTGACTGCCAGCTTCTACAATTGTTTTTTGTGCCAGGGGTCATGGGTATTTTACAGTTTGAAGAATCCTCCCTGGTAAGGACAAAGGAGTAGAGGCCATGAGCCTGTTGGGCAGGGGTAGACCAGGTCATGTCCAGAAAGAGGAGAAGGCGATCCTCACCCGGAAGAGCCCTACACAGGCCCTAGATGTGGCCCCCGGGCTGTGGGGGCAAGGAATTTCTAGGTCTTAGGTGCTAGAGCATGGGTACCTTGGCACCAACGACTCCTTGCCCTATGAAGGGCCCAGCTGGAGAGGGACCAGATCAGAGCACTCTTTAGGTGCCAGGCCCAGGGCCCCACTATTAGGGGCTGTACTTGCTGAGGATAAGTAAATAAGTAAAGGCCGTTCTCCATAGGCCAGGGTATGGTCTATAATGACTATGGTAGAGGGTGGAAGAGAGGGCAATGGAGGGAGAAATTGTGAAGGATGTCACCAAGACATCAGTAGTTGACATCTTTTTTTTTTTTCTTTTGAGATGGAGTCTTGCTCTGTCGCCCAGGCGGGAGTGCAGTGGCACGATCTTGGAGCACTGCAACCTCCGCCTCCTGGGTTCAAGCTATTCTCCTGCCTCAGCCTCCCAAGTAGCTGGGATTATAGGTGCGCATCACCACGCCCAGCTAATTTTTGTATTTTTAGTAGAGACGGGATTTCACCCGTTGGCCAAGCTGGTCTCAAATGCCTGACCTCGTGATCCATCCGCCTTGGCCTCCCAAAGGGCTGGGATTACAGGCGTGAGCCACTGCGCCTCGCCAGTAGTGGACATCTTAAGTTTTAGCCTGCACTGCACGCATACCCTTTCCTGGAAACAGTGCCTCAGATTTTTGGTGGGGAGCTACCTCTCTTCCGGATTTTCAGGATACTTGGTTGTGCAAAGCTGACTCCACCCACTTCCCGCTATAGGAGACAGAAGACTCAACCCTGGCTGGTCAGAAGACGCCAAACTTTCCCCCTCCGCCTCCCCACAGAGATCCCGTAAGTTCCTGAATTCAGCTGCACTGCCAACAAGCCCCCTTCTTCCTTTTAGTTGATACTTTAGAGCGATACTTTTTAGTTGATACTTTAGTATCTTTTAACCGCCTTGGAGGACAGGGGAGAGGGAAGAGACAGAGAGAGAGAGGAGAGAGAAAGGGGAAGAGAGACACGGGGGGAGGGAGGGAGAGAGAGAGGGAGAGAGAGAGAGAGAGAGAGAGAGAAAGAGAGAGAGAAAGAGAGAGAGAGAGAGAGAGGCACTCTGTGTGCGCGCGCGCAGGCGCGCGCTTGGGAAGAGGGGTTCTCACGGCAACCTCTGGTCCTGGAGTATTTCACCTAGTCACTAGAGCAGGGGTTCCTCAACCCCCCCACCCACCACGGCCACGGACCAGCACCGGCCCAGGGCCTTCGAGGAACCGGTGAGTGAGCAGTAGGTGAGCGAGTATTACCGGCCTGAGCTATGAGCTCCGCCTCCTGTCAGATCAGCGCGGCATTAGATTCTTATAGAAGCGCGAACCCAGTTGTGAACTGCGAGTGCGAGGGATCTATTGCACGCTCCTTATGAGAATCTAACGGCTCGGTCTCATCCCGAAACCACCCATCTCCTTTCAGTCCCTGGAAAAATTGTCTTTCAGGAAACCGGTCCCCCAGTGCCAAAAAGGTTAGGGACCGCTGCTCTAGAGGTCTTTCCCAATCACTCAAGTGCCCCTGCAGGTCCGGGCCAGAGACATCCTCCATCCATGATGTCGACTGCATGACTTGCAGGTGACCAGTTGGAATGTTACATCTCATGACATTTAATTTTAAAAATTTATTTTAAAGTTACAGCTTTTTTCTTTTGTAGTCTGTTGTCACACATTTCCATACGCCCTGAGAGAGAGCTCCCGGGCTCCAGTCCCTGCTGCTATAACGCTAGGAGGAGAAACAGCCAGCGCGAGCAGATGACCCCGCCACCTGGGATCTCGTGCAGGCGGGCGGGAGCATACAGGGCCTCTCACGCATGCGCGCGGGGCGGGGCTGCGCCTCAGGCCTGCGCGTTGCCGCTAGACCAGCGGGGGTGGGGGGGGGGGCGCGGCGGTAGCGGGTGCGCGCCTCAGGCGGCAGCCGCGCGAACCACTTTGTGTTCTTCTGACCCTCCTCCCGGCACTTCCTCCCGTGCCGCCGTTCCCCGCCCCCGCCGCGTCCTTGCGAGGCGCCTCCATTCGCCGGGACCGACCCGTGGGTATGGAGGGGGTACGCCCCTACGGCCCTCCCAGGACCCCGAAGAGACGCCCGCGTGCGGCCTGAGCTACCGCCCTCGCTTAGAGCCCATGGGCGCGTCCCCACGGGCGGGCCGCGGACGTCAGGGCGGCGAGCGGCGGGACCGCGGCGCCCTGGAGGGCCGCGCGCGCGCGCTCCCGCTACAGTCCGGGCCGCGCCCGCCCCGCCTCTCGGCGCCGGCTCCGGAGCCCGGTCCGCGAGCGGCGGTGGCGGCCGGAGGGACCATGAGCTGCGCGGGGCGGGCGGGCCCTGCCCGGCTCGCCGCGCTCGCCCTGCTGACCTGCAGCCTGTGGCCCGTGCGGGCGGACAACGCGAGCCAGGAGTACTACACGGCGCTCATCAACGTGACGGTGCAGGAGCCCGGCCGCGGCGCCCCGCTCACGTTCCGCATCGACCGCGGACGCTACGGGCTTGACTCGCCCAAGGCCGAGGTCCGCGGCCAGGTGCTGGCGCCGCTGCCACTCCACGGAGGTGAGTGCTGGGCCGGGGCCGGCGGTCTGAGCGCCGCGGGCGGTAGTCGCTGAGCCCCGCGGAGGCGGCGGGGCGGGGGTCCGCGGCCCTGACTCGTCCGCTGCTCGCTGCCCGGCGGACTGCCCCTTCCAGGGTCGAAGCTTCTGTCGTGGACAGCCCGGCCTGCTGCCGTGGGAACCAGGCTCTGGGAGCTTGATTGGGTTTTCCCCTTCTTTAAAAAAGACTTGGAACGGTCGTCTTTGCGTTCAGGCAGCTTGTTTGCTGGAGGGCATTCAGCTAGGAGTTTGCAGGGACAGCGTAGACAAAGGAGGTGGTGCAAGAGCGCAAAACTAATTCATGGGGAGGATATCTCAGCCTGTATTTTGGAAGCGGCAGGTTTGTTCCTGAAATCACGGACCTAACGCTGCGCTAGATTGCAAAGGATGAGGCCCTTTTCTAATCTAAAAACCTGCCTTTTTTCTTAAGTGGTAACGGGGGTGGGGGGGGGGAGGGCGGGGGATGTAAAAGGAAAATGGACATCTTCCCTGTTGCTTTTGGCTCTTGTTCTTGCCCTAGTAGTTTTACTGTAATTTGACGCCTGAAAATGTCACATTATGAGGCTCTGATACTAATCGGAACTACTAGTCAAGGCTTTTCAGGTCACGGGTGCCGACCAAAAGGGAAATAGGTAATATTTTCAAGAATTGTCTTTGAAACCGTTTGGCTTAACATCATGTTTTCCTATAAACATGGGCTTTGTTTAGTTATTTGATGTAAATATGTATTTGTTTAAATTATTGGTCATGGTTTGAAGGAAACGTTTTCCACATCATGGAATATGATTTTTTGGTTTGGGGCCCACTTTGAACTTTTGGAAAATATCTGCTATTGTCTCAGCCCTCATTGTCACCCTGAGAATGCTGAGAGGGGATTTTTCTTTTCTAAACTGCTGTTTATGTTAGGATGACCTAAAGTAGGCAACCTAAATAAAGTAATGGTTTGTTTTTACAGTCAAAATATTAACTATCATGCCCCTCTGAGGTCTATATTTGTATGCCAAAGTGCTAAGCCGTTTTCTTCTTTGAGGCAGTCTGGCTGGGGAAAAAGAATCACATAAGGCCTTTACTGTAGCCTGTCCCCCAACTCAGACTGGGCTCTTATTAAAAGGCCGTTTTACACCAGTAATCAGGTGCTTAAGGTGCATTTCTCATCTCCACTGTGTTAAAAACGGCAATTAGGGTCCCAGCTTGGCCGTAGAAACAACTTTTGTCTTGGGTTCATTCAGTAAATATTTGCGTTCCTGCTCTGTGCCAGTCACTGTGGTTGAGATGCATAGTGTTGCCAGACTCTGGCACTAACAATGGTAGCCTCTTTTCTAGTGGGGAGAACCGTGAGGGTCACGTGGAAGGGTAGAAAGAGGAAGAGAGAGGCAAGCTGTTCTGGAGCAAGAGCTGGCCCTCTGCAGTGTTGTGAAATCTGTGGTTTGTCTTTGAGGCTTGGTTCCCTCAAGCACCCCAAATCCATGGTCTGAACTTAAGATCCTTGCCTCCAAGTGTTCATGTGCTTCAACTACTTGTTGCTTGCCTGTCACCCCAAACAAAAGCCCCATCTTAAGAAAGCTTGTTTTAGGTATTTCAGTAGAAGGATATTGGGAACTAGCTCATGTGTATTGGTTAGTCCTATTCCCCTCTCACTGTGGTGGCAGCATTGTAGGATTAAAGGTTCTGAGTCAGGCCTGAACTCTGCTTATATTGTGTGACACTGGAAAAGCAGTTGTGCCATTTAGCCTCAGTTTTCTCATCGGTAAAATGGAATGATGAAGTGTACATCTTTTTAGGTTGTTGAAAGGTTTACATGGTTCCTTAATTCTGAAAAGAGGAGATTTGTTAACCTAAAGGAATCTCTCAATTGGTGGGGTTTTAGACACTGCAACAAAATGAACACATTTGGACAGTGTATGAAGACTGAGTATGAGGTCATTCCCCCTGAGTTTTAGTCTCCTTTCCTTCATTCTTGGGGTCATTTTGTGTCCCTCCCATACGGGCTTGCTCCAGGTTTTCTCTTGGTGGCGGTGGTGGGGGTGGGGGAGGGGGATCCCTACAGGTGGTTTCAGTCTCTCTTTCTACCAGCGGTCTTCACACAGATGATCTTTTTAGTCCAGCAAATATTACGTGAAATCCTGTGTGCCAAGTACGACAAGGCATTGGTGAAGGAGACGCAACAGCAGTCAACGAAACAGATTTTTAAATGCCTGTCTCTGTGAAGCATAGCTTCTACAATTTTGAATTGGGGAGAATTCTTGACATGTTTATTGAGGACTTACTGTGTGTTGACACCTAAGCAAAGTATTATTCAGATTACACACAAAGTTATGAGACAGGTCTTGACCCCAAAACAGCTGTGGCCAGCATGTGAAATTCATGAAAATTCATTTTGAGGGTGTTAGGTAGAAATGAACATAAAGACAAAAGAACTTTATAGTTTTCCTGGAGTTTAACATGATGGCTCATTTTCAAGCTGTGGATTGATTTATGAAATCAGAAACCTTTCGCTTTGTTTTGCAGTGCTACTATCAATTTGGCATGTGTGAATTTCTGAATAAGATTTATTTGTCCTATCCCTTTAAAGAGCAAATAGTCAATTTTTTTCTTAGGCACTTTGGTATTTTAAAAGTATGTTTTGGCAAGTGCTATACTTTATGTAGTATACCTTATGAGATACTTTATAAACAAGTGTACTTTAAAAATATGTCTTTGTCATTAAGTCGAATGCATTGGTGGGTAGAGAATCATTTGCTGGAGGCTAACAAATTTTATATTTTAACTGGTAAAGAATTTATGTTAAGAAACAGAGTTTTGAAGGAGCATGTCTTGTATTTATGCACAGATCACGGTTGCTTTCTTATTACTTACTCAAATGGTAAGCTTAGAACTGGAAGCAAAATATTTAGTATCTTTGCAGAGAAGCCTCGCTAGGGTCTGCTATGGAGCAGACATTGTAAATGTGCTTTATGTGTGTGCACACTAACTTTTTGTTTGAGCCCAGAGTGGGGGTTGGGAAAGGAGAAAGCCCTGTGTTGATTATGTATGCTGATGTGCTGTTGGGGAAGGATTTAACATCAGCCACTTCTTGCTTTGCATAGAAATTTTCAGGATTAGATGTTACAGCCTTCGAGAATCATTTTACCAAATAATAAACCTTTTTTTGCTGACTTGCTTAGGAATACAATAAAACTAAAAAAAATGAATCTTAGGTTTTTGTGTTTAAAAAAAGTAATCCTGTTGGATGAAGCCTTTAATGGTTCCTTTAATGAATCTGAAACTGGTTTTTAGGAATTCTCATAAACAGTGAAGGAGATTGATGTAAAAACAGGAGTTTGTGTGAAAGGGATCATGTAATGTTAGAATTCATAATGGCAAAGGCAGGGACTCTTGGACACAGATTTCAAAATATCCAGAGAAAACGGACATATGATCATGAGAGCAAGGGCTCTGAATATTCAAAAAGAGATGGAGGCTCTAAAAATCAAATTTTAACATAAATAGCTTGGCAAGAGAAAAGGGGATGTGTGTGTATGTATGTATGTGTGTGTATGTATTTTTATATACATATATATTTTTACATACTGTGTTTTTCCTTCACTTTTGAGTGATGATTTCCATTAGCCTATAAATATTTGAATATTTTTTAAAAACTACTTGATCGCTTCACCAAATCCCGATCATGCTACCACCCCATTTCTCTGTTACAGCAAACCTCTACATTTACCGCCTCTGATTTTTCCTGCTGCTGTTCTTTTTGTGAAGGTCTTCGATTGCCATACCAGTGATTTTGATAAAGACGTGGCATATATGACAGATATTTTTGATGACAGGGTCAGAATTGCAAAGATCTCAATGTGTAGAAAGATGAGCTATATAGTTTTTAAAAAAAGTTAATAGGAATGAAGACATAGATTTGGGTTAAAAAGAATCGCCTTCATGGTGGGGAGTAGAAGGGAGTGAAGGCTTAGTTAGCTACCTATCACATGACAAAGCTTGTGAGCTCTCACTGACCTCACCCCACCGTGCACTGCATTTGGGCCTCAAGACTAGGTAACTTGTAAGATCCTTCCCTGAACAAGTTGTGACTGTAAATTAGTAAGACACATATTTTTATTTTAAGGACAGGGTCTTGCTCTGTTGCCCAGGCTGGAATGCAGTGGCCTAATCATACATAGCACACTGTAGCCTTGACTTCAGGGAGCCATTGATCCTCCTGCCTCAGTCTCCCAGGTAGCTGGGACTGCAGGTGCACACCACTATACCTGGCTAATTTTACAAATTTTTTTGTAGAGACAGGGTCTGTCTTAGCCCAGGCTAAGAAATTTTTTAAGCAAACTTGCTAAACTATACCCATTTTGGGAGAGTGTTGTTCCTGTTAAACCAGTCATATTGGGAGGAGGGTGTATTAGTCTGTTTTCATGCTGCTGATAAAGACATACCTGAGACTGGGAAGAAATAGAGGTTTATTGGACTTACAGTTCCACATGATTGGGGAGGCCTCAGAATCATGGCAGGAGGCAAAAGGCACTTCTTTTTATTTATTTATTTTTTTTGAGACTGAGTCTTGCTCTGTCACCCAGGCTGGAGTGTAGTGGTACATTCTGCTCACTATAACCTCTACCTCCCAGGTTCAAGAGATTCTCTTCTCTCAGCCTCCTCAGTAGCTGGGATTACAGGCGCGTGCCACCATGCCCAGCTAATTTTTTGTATTTTAGTAGAGACAGGGTTTCACCATGTTGGTCAGCTGGTCTCGAACTCCTGACCTTGTGATCCGCCTGCCTCCACCTCCCAAAGTGCTAGGATTACAGGTGTGATCCACTGTACCCCGCCTATATAGTTCTTAAAAGAGAAAGTCCAGTAGTGTTTTGGGACATGCCCACATTAGTGGGATGAAGGCATAGTCTTCAGGGCTAATTCTTTTGTTTTGTTTTTGTTTTTTGAGACGGAGTTTTGCTCTTGTTACCCAGGC
>NW_022437146.1:496060-504402 GCF_009761245.1 Sapajus apella | reverse complement strand
AACATCAAATGAAATATGTGCATTTAATAAGCGCTTAATCTATGTGTTGCGCAAGTCTTGTGATACATGCAAAAGACCCATATCTTACATAGTTCCTGCCCAAGAGAATGCAGATGTCTTGTTGAAGAAATCAGCCTCGTCTGGATGGTACACCTAGGATGTGCCACTGTGAAAGACTGTAGGCAGTCTTCAACTTGCAGATAGATTTAGTTCTAAAGCAGGGGTCTGCGTGCTGTTACTGTAAACAGTTTTATTGAACACTGCCATGTCCACTTGCTAACATGTCGTTTGCAGCTGCCTTCGTGCTGCCCCAGCAGAGGTAAGTGGTTGTGACAAGAGTGTACATGGCCTAAAATATTTACTCTCTGACCCTTTAAGAAAAAGTTTGATGAACTGTGTTCTAAATGCATTAGTTTTTCCCCTTAAGGACTATGCCATGGATGAGGATTTCATTCCTAAGTTGTCCTAAACTTCAAGTTCCTGGAAGTTAGGTATTAATATCTGTTTTAGCCAAGCATCTAGGACCGTGCCTGACCCTAGCAGGCTACTGGCATGTGTGATTGCATGTGATCCTGTGGGACTTGGTATGCTAATGAGACTGATGGCAGTGGAAGGTGGGCAGTGGTGATGGTAATGATGGACGCTATGCTATGCTATGCTATGCTGTGCTATACTATATTGCTTCTGCTGTTGTGCTAGATCGTAAATGACTTGAACACCAGAGAAACTAAAAATTATTTGGACTCGTAGTTTAGAAAGGTTTCCTTGAAAATGTCTAACTTGAACTCAAACTTGCGAGCTTCTGCTTCTAACCATAGCAGAGTAACAGGCACTGGTTTACCTTCCCACCTTAACTGACTGGAAAACCTGACGAAGTTATTTATGAAATAGCAGTGTTTTTTGTTGTTTTTTTTGTTTTTGAGATGGAGTCTCGATCTGTCACCCAGGCTAGAGTACGTGGCGCCCTCATAACTTACTGCAACCTCTGCCTCCAGGGTTCAAATGATTCTCCGGCCTCAGCCTTCTGAGTAGCTGGGATTACAGGAGCCTACCACCACACCCGGCTAATTTTTTTATTTTTGTATTTTTAGTAGAGACAGTGTTTGACTATGTCAGCCTGCTCTCTAACTCCTGACCTTGTGACCCGCCCACTTTGGCCTCCCAAAGTGCTGGGATTACAGGCGTGAGCTCCCATGCCCGGCCTGAAATAGTTTTAGAAATAGATCAATAAGCAGTACAGGACAATGATCCTTGAGAAAAGGGAAATAAAAAAGGAAAGCCCTATTACTGCCCCTTATTGCCTGGAGAGAGTTCCCAGGCTGTAGTGCAGGGAGGGGGAACCCCCAGATAGAGTCTGGTGGTCTTCCTGTGTTGATGAGACAGGGTTCAGAGGTCATGGAGGCTGTAGCTACTTATGAGATGCTGGAGGAGGGAGTGGTGCAGAGATCTGCTCTAGATTGCTATAGAGGGGCCCCCTCAAGGCTTTTCTTTAACACTGATCTGCAGATTTCACAAAGGAACTACCAAGACCAGGAAGAACTGCCAGAAATTAGCAGGCGGAAACAATTCTTGCGGTTCACATGAGGTGGGAATGGCTAATATTTTCACTAATCCAGGATAGAAGGACTTCCTACTGTACAGAGCATGGACTGAGGCCAAATTAGCCCTAGAAAAAAGGCTGTTCTGGACACCCCCTAACAAGACTTAGAAACAAACCTTAAAAGGATCTGATTCCAAATAACAGGACTCAGAACAATGCCCAATGATAGTTGAAGGAATACATCAAAATACAGCTCCCAGAAGCATAAAATTCAAAGCCAGTATCCAATCCAATACTAGGCATGCCAAGAAGGAGAAAAATGAGACCCATAACTAGACAAACAACATAGCTAGAAAAAGACCCAGAAATGACATAAATGACAGAATTGCAGGTGGCAGATGTTAAAACAGCTACTATGGGCCCGGTGGAGTGGCTCATCATGTCTGTAATCCTAGCACTTTGGGAGGCTGAGGCCAGCAGATCATTTGAGGTCATGAGTTTGAGACCAGCCTGGCCAACATGGTGAAACATTGTCTCTACCAAAAACACAAAAATTTGCTGGGCATGGTTATGGGTGCCTGTTATTCTTGCTACTTGGGAGGCTGAGGCAGGAGAATTGCTTGAACCTGGGAGGTGGAGGTTGCAGCGAGCCATGATTGTGCTACTGCACTACAGCCTGGGCCAGAGTGAGACTTATCTCAAAAACAACAACAACAAAACAGTTGCTATGAATATACTCAGCATGTTCACAGAGGTAAGAGAAAATTAGGAAACCTGACTCTGAGGACAGAAAACATCAAACTTCTGGCAGTGAACTCAGCCCTGAAAAATATAGGATTTAGTCTGATACAAAAAAGAAAAGGAAAGTACAAGAGAATAGTAATTCTTGCTTTGGTGCTCTCACTTTATCCCAGGCAATAATGTAATTAACACATTGTGTACCAAGAATGGTGCTAAGTATTTTACATGGATTACACTTAATCCTCATAACAGCCCTGGATGGTACTATTAATTGAATTGAGCTCACTGTGGTTGGGGAATTTGAAGCAGTCCAGTCTCTCATTTAGTGCCTTTTTCCTTTATGGAATTTAACATGATTGGAAATCATATATCTTTATTCTTTGTTGCTGAGGGCAGAAACTGTCCGGTCTCTTTTGTCTTCTCTTGTATATCCAGTAATGTGGTACCTGGAAAATAGTAGGGTGGCACTGAGTGAGGAATTAGTGCTAGTTGAATTAAAGAGAGTCAGGTAACTTGTTGGCTGTATGGTCTTGGGGATTGGCAGAGGGAGACTTGCTGCAGGTCTGTCTGACTTAGTGCCTATACTTTAACCACTTCTTTGTACAGCTTCCCAAGTGGGTTTAATAAATTATGATGTATCCACTCAGTACAGTGTTACACAGCCATAAAAGGAGATCATCGTGAACTATGATTGTGTTAAATTTATTTACAGTGGATAAGGACTACAAGTAGTATGCAGACATAAAAATGGGTGTGTTATATTGATTAGATAATGGGTGACATTTCTCTTAAAAATCATAGTTAATTTTTACTACAAAAGGGGAAAAATTTTCATGAAAGAACGGGGAAAAGTTATACTTTCTGAAAGGGATAACCAGGAACAAGTAAGTCTTTGCAAGGCTGTTGTTTTTTTTTTTAAATTTATTCTGTAGCTCCAAGAACAGAATGAATTCGAAGCATTGGTTAGGATAATTAAGAAACTGGAAGATACTAGGAAAATCTTGAAAAAGGCATGTTTTTTTTTCCCTAGTAAGGAAAGAGGAATTCTAGGACCAAGACAACTTGGTCCAAACATGAAGCAAGCTAAAATATGTCATAATTTTAAGCAGTTTGTGAATCCTAGAGAAGTAAGTGGAATCCTAGTACACAAGACTCGGCTTTTAGTGTAATATTTATAAGCTGATGATATTAACGCTCTTCCTGGTTTTGTTGATTTTTACTGTTTTGAACTAATCTGTAATTAAAGCATGGAAAACTTAACTGTAGTTACAGAGCAGAAACCTTGAGACTCTACAAACACAGATGACAAAGGTGGAGAAATGGAAGAGAAAAGTTAGTAGGGAGTCAGTGTATTCATCTCACAGGACGGGGATTGAAGAGATAGTCCCTAGTTGCAGAAGCTAGAAAGATTTAAACACAGAGGAAAATAATAAAATCGAGAGGAAGGAGAGATGAGTAAATGAACACAAACTCCTGATTTGTGACATCATATATCTGCACACAATATCTAAAGTTGACAAACCAAGAAGTGATGGCTAGAAACCTGTTTGGAATGGTGGAGTAGGCCAACAGAAGATGCAGATGAATCTGCTCCCTATTTTTATTTTTTCTCATTTGAGAAGCTCCTTATTTTCCCAGCATCTTCTCCAACTCCAGTGACATGCTGTGGAATTTGAGATTGTGCACAAACTAAGCAATATCTCAGGAGACTGTGAAATCAGGGAAAGCTACTATTAAATTGATTTTATTCCATAAATAGGCTTAAATCCGTGGACATAAAATAATTTATTATAATAGGTCCTACATTTCCTGGTTCATAGTGTTTTCTTTTTGTCTGGCAATTCCTTTCTTCCCTAATTCATAGTGGTAAGCTCTCAGCAGTAATGAAATTGAGCATAGTGTGATCCTGTCCCATTGTCCCCATTGGATAGGATGAGTATCGTTCAGCCCCTCCTGGCTTCTCACTTCTCTCCTTTTTTGATGTAATTTCATGAAATCACCTCTTTTTCCTCTGTCTTTCAAAAATAATTTTGTATTTACAGAAGTCTTTTTGTAAACACAAAATTTTCATTCTGGATGAACCATGTATAACGTTTATCTTTCTCATGCTTCCTACGGCTAAGCAGCTGAATATTACTGGAGTAAATCTTAGAACCTGGCCGGGCGTGGTGGCTCACACCTATAATCCCAGCACTTTGGGAGGCCGAGACGGGTGGATCACGAGGTCAAGAGATCGAGACCATCCTGGTCAACATGGTGAAACTCTGTCTCTACTAAAAATACAAAAACTAGCTGGGCATGGTGGCGCACACCTGTAGTCCCAGCTACTCAGGAGGCTGAGGCAGGAGAATTGCCTGAACCCAGGAGGCGGAGGTTGCAATGAGCCGAGATCACACCATTGCACTCCAGCCTGGGTAACGAGAGCGAAACTCCTTCTCAAAAACAAACAAACAAACAAAAGAACCTGCTGACTGAGGTTTGAGATCAGAAATTTTAAGAGAAACCAAATGGGCACTTAACAGTATCCAGTAATCCAAAAATATTTTCTTGTAATGAAATAAGACAACACTCAGACAAGAATTGTTTTCTCTCCACACGCCTCCTGTTACCTCCTCCCGTATCTTTATTTTTAGCCTAGGCCTCTCTGAGCTCTAGGTTTATGCACTTGGCTGCCTATTGGTATCTTTACTTCAATGTCACAAAGACATCTCCAAATTGATAAGCTCCAAATGGAGTTTTGATTCATTTTTTCACCTCCCTATCTGCTACCACTGCTCTCCATTCTTTCCCATGTCAGTAAATGACATAGCCGTCATTTACAGGAGAATGACAATTCTCCTGCCTCAGCCTCCTGAGTAGCTGGGACTACAGGTGTGCGCCACCATGCCCAGCTAGTTTTTGTATTTTTAGTAGAGACAGAGTTTCACCATGTTGACCAGGATGGTCTCGATCTCTTGACCTCGTGATCCACCCGTCTCGGCCTCCCAAAGTGCTGGGATTATAGGTGTGAGCCACCACGCCCGGCCAGGTTCTAAGATTTACTCCAGTAATATTTGTTATTTAAACAAATTTAGGACCATCCTTGCTGCTTTTGCTCACATTCCACATCTAATCCATCCTCCATGATTTACCTCTGGAATGGATCATGCGTATCTGTTGCTTTACATTTTCATGGCTGCCACCTTAGTTAAGGCTTCTGCCATTTTCTACTCTCTTTTTCTTGGTCTCTGGGCTTTCTTGCTTAACTTCCATCAATCTTTTCTTCTATAGTAGCCAAAATAATCTTAAAGGTTCACCCAGTCATGTTACTACTTGCTTACACCCCTGCTTGTCATCATCTTTAGAATGGACATTGGAAGCCTCTGCTGTGCAGTATGAGGGGTTCACTATTTGGTCTAGCTCCAGCCCCTTCCTCATCCCAACTGCCAGGTCTTTCCACCCTTGCTCACCTGCTGAAATCATTCTGATATTCTTTCAGTTCCCAGGGCTTCTAAGTTTTCTTTACAGCGTGGGCCCTCTGGCTGGCATCCCACAGTGTTTGCTATATTAGTGGAACTTTACAAAAGTTCTTTGCTTCCGTAAAATGGCCAGTTAAGGGACAGATGGAGAATCTTAGAATGTAATGGCCGTCAGTGATCAACAAGTCAAGTCCCCCATCTGAGACTTCAGCATTCCAGTCAGATGCTTGTACAACTTAAGACTGAAGAAATGTGGTGACAGAAGTCTACCACATTCATCTCTGGCAAACCGAATGTTAGAAAGTCTTTTTCATCTGGAAAAAAAAATGGTTCAGATATTTATAGACAGTCAGTTTCCTTGTCTGATTCAAGTCATCTAACCTTTACGCTTCATATCCCTATTTCTTTTGACCATTCCTGGGAATATGGTATCTTAAATCTCAGAATGCATTTGTCTATTAGTATTCCACTTAAAGGGTGTAGCGGGTGATGTGGTCTGAATGTTGGTGTCCCCCCAAATTCATATGTTAAGGCTCCATTTCCTATGTGATAGTATTAAGAGGTGGGGCCTTTGAGGGGTGATTAGGTCATGAGGACAGAGCTCTCATGAATGGGATTGGTGCCCTTATAAAAGAGGCTGGGGGAGGGGGAAGTGTGTTTGCTCTTTTCTGCCATGTGAGGACACAATGGAGGGCTCCATTGATGAAGCAGACAGCAGGCCCTCACAAGACACCACTTCTGCTGGTGCCTTGCTCTTGGACTTCCCAGCCTACAGAACTATGTGAAACAAATTTATGCTGTTTATAAATTATGCAGTCTAAGGTATTTTGTTACAGCAGCCTGAAAGAACTAAGAGATGAGTTAAATAGTGTTCGCAAAAATTCATGTCCCCCTAGAACCTCAGAATAGGCTCTTATTTGGAAATAGGATCTCTGAAGGATCGGGATAAAATCATACTAGTTTAGTGTGGGCCCTAAATCCAAAGATTAGTGTCCTTATAAGAAGAAGAAAGATACAGAAAGACTCACAGAGAAGGCGGCCATGGGAAGAAGGAGGTTACCGAGATTGGCATCATTCTGCCACAAATCAGTGGGTGCAAAGGATGGCTAGCAGCCATGAGATGCTGGGACAGGGGCTGGAGACTCTTTTTTTCTTGAACCTCCAGAAGGAGCCAACCCTGCCAACACCTTAATTTCAGATTATGGGGCCCCAGAACTGTGAGACAGTGAGACTGTGTTGTTTGTTTTGTGTTGTTTTTCTTTTGTATTAAAAAAAATTATTTTTCATATTAGAGATGGGATTTCACCATGTTGGCCAGGATGGCCTTGATCTCTTGACCTCGTGATACACCCACTTTGGCCTCCCAAAGTGCTGGGATTACAGGAGTGAGCCACCACACCCAGCCAAGAGACTATGTTGTTTTAAGCCACCAAGTTTGTGATGTCCTGTGGCAGCCACAGGAAACTAAAAAGAGAATCCCAGCGTTGAGCACAGGCATGGAGGGTTAGTTTTGCCAGTGCTGGAGAGAGTGGAGCTGCTGTCTTCATCCTTCTGGACATGTGCCCCTGAAGTCATGTCAGTTGTTTCGGTTTTCCTAATCGTGGACTCATCCTCAGCTTACTGTTGATTTAACTTTCAGTCTTTTTCACAGAGGCTGTTCATAAGCCATCAGCCATTTTATTCACCCTTTCAGAATACTTTCTGAATCCTGATGTGTCTCCCACAGTCTACTCTTTCTAGCAGCTTGTGTCAGTAGTGAATGCATGAACATAGCTTTCTATATCTTCATCTAAGTTAGTGGTTGTTCTTGGCCTTTTGCTTTATAGATCCCGTTTAAGAAGTGATGAAGGCTGTGGACCTTTCTTTAGAAAACTACATATTTGTGTAAATATACACAAAACTTTTAATAAGGTTTAGGAGACCAGTTGTCTCTTGAAGCCTCAAGTTAAGAATCCCTATTGTAATTTGTGGATAGAAGTACTGGCAAGTGAATGAACAGGCCCTTACAGTGTGCTGCTAAAAACCTAGGATGGTTGATGTTATTCCATTAAACAGCATTCTTCGGGGATGGGCATTTCACAGAGTTTTCTAATTCACTTTATTGACTTTGCATTTAGCAGTGTTTCTTCATCTTAAGATATTGTAAAAGACACAATCAGATGCTTTGGTGGAAACAAAGATACTTTATGTACTTTGTTCCTGCTTGGCTTGGCCAGGAACCACTGCACAGGAGGAAAAGAAGTGAAGCTTCAGTGGCTTAGCCTTGCTGTGTTAGTTTGTTATTTCCACAGTAACAAATTACCACAAACTAGGTGGCTTACAACAACACAGATTTACTTCTCTTACAGTTCTGGAGGTCAGAATTCTGAAATGAGTTTCACTGGCCTAAGACCAAGGTGTTGGCAAGATCACGTGGCTTTTGAAGCTCTCAGGGGGAATAATTTCCTTGCCTTTTTCAGCTTGTAGAAGCTACCTGCATTCCCTGGCCCATGGCCCTTTCCTCCATCTTCAGAGCTCTGACTTTGACTTTCTCCTTGTCTCTTCCACATTTAAAAGACCCTTGTGATTACATTGGGCCCACCCAGAGAGTACAGAATTTCTTT